>NC_056737.1:1921153758-1921410237 GCF_019279795.1 Protopterus annectens
TCTTGCCCCACCTATCTAGGTTCCTAAACTCCCTGTCAGAGGGAACAGGATTCCTAGTAACAGTGGTCTTAACTCCTTTAGAGCCCTGAGAAATAACCTCTGGATCCGCCAATGGATTCCTGAATAGAAACAGATGATAATCAGGGACTCTGTAGTACCAGTCAGGTTTCCTGGGAGCAGGAGGAACCGAATTTAGAGACAAGGAATTTTCCAGAAAAACATCAACAACTTCCAACACAGGGAATAGCAAGAGGCTTATGCTGAGGTAAATCCAGAAACTCCCTAATCCGTTTCTTGGATTGGGGATAATCCTGGCTTTCCCATTTAAAATGTTCTCTGAGAGTATTTAAAGCATAACCAAAAGAAAAATTCTCTGGAGGAGAGGCTGAAGGGATGGACTCCTCTGCATCTGAATACTCAAAAGGAGAAAAAGCATGAGAAAATTCCTCTTCATCAGCAGAAATGCTGGAAGAATCAGAACCTGAGCAGGACAAAACCTCAGGAGAAACATCCCTAACTCCTTTTAGAAGGAGAAGGCTGAAAATCCCTAATAAGAGTCAACAAATCATTAGCCATTTTAACCATTTGGGATTGAGGGGAACGAGAAGAAACCGGAGGCTGCCTTTTCACAGGCTTACGAATGGAAGATTTACCTGCAAGCCTGAAGGACTCGGGAGGCCTGGCAACCGCCGAAGTTGCAGCAGAGGTTGAAGGAAGTTTGCTGTCAGAATGCAAAATGGAGGCCTCGGACACCGGAGTCAGCTTAGCAGCTCCAGCTGAAGAGGCGACTGGCAACAGGTTGGAAGGCAAAATGGAGGCAGAAGGTCTAAGGGACTTGGACTCAATTAAGGCCTGCAGTTGGTCATCTGCAGACTGCAGGGACTGCAAAGGCGTCTCACTGGCTACCGCTTGACTGACGACCAAGTTAACCTCATCCGAGGACTTAGCTTTCTGAGGCCTGTCGCGGTCCTTATCCTTATGCTTCTTTGGAACATCTGAAGACTGGCGGAAGCCATACCAACGAATTTAGGCCAAACTCCAAAATGACTAGCCAAAATCTTAGCCCGACTACGGATATTACGCAGATTAAAAGAGGCACAGAGATCACACTTGGGAACATCGTGGTCAAGGGCTAAACAAATAATGCAATAGGAATGAAAATCTCTATGGGGAATCTGCTTTCCACAGGTAAGGCAATTATTAACTTTCTCTGACATTCATTAAGGCAAGAAAAGAGGATCCCCAACGGGGGTACTTAGCTGTAGTAGACTTCAACTCTTGTAGTCGGAAACTAACAAAGGTAAACTGTCGACTGGCACTCGTGCATGAAAAGCTTCTGCTTTGGGCTCCGCGGCAAGGAAGACTGAGGAAATAACGCCGGCTGCCTCCTTTTGTATCGGACACCTTGACATCCTTTACAACCGACGTCATTTTTACTTACCTTTGGTATTCTGGCCGATTGAGGGCTACCGGGAGCCAGACAACCCATTTCTTAGGACTGCAACAGTGAAACACGATGAACATCTGGAAAATCTGTTATAAATGATTCACCCAGCTAAGTGAAATGCATACATTTCCCAAAATGAAAAATACATACTTTTACAGGTAGAAAGAATCTGATATTTAGTCTGTAGATTAGTTATCAGGAGAGACTGGCAGAGGTTTCTCTGTACTCAGTCTATTACAGAATCCTCCATGGAGAGCTATGTTTAGCCTTTTGTGCCATGAAAGATCCAACCCTATTCCTTCGCAGAATTAATGGTTCATGAAACACTTGGTTAAAGGAATTAAACCTTCATCAGCAGATAAATGAGACATGTTGGCATGAAAGATTAAAATCCCAACATATCCCTCACCACTGGAACAAACTTCCACTACATGTCAAGCAGAGTAAGACCCCTGGCATCTTCAATGTAAACTTAATTGGATAGGCAGCCTCAAATTTTCCCCCAGTCTATCTTGTCTTGCTCTCCTTACGGCATGAGAGGAATTTAGAGTAAGGTTTTTTGGTTAGGCTTGAAATGGTCTGCAGACCAATTGCCTAGTACTTACTTATGAACGAACCTCTGATAATTTGTATGAGGATTGGGCCCTGACAGTTGTACAGCTGCAACACTTTAGCTAAATGTTTACACATTTTAAGACTGTGTTATAAGAGAAAGAATGAGAATAAAACTGTAAGTGAAGCTATTTTAATAACCAGTCTAGACTCCAGACTGATCACTGTGTGTATGCTACTTGTGCATGAAACAAAATAAGAATTTATGTACCTACCATAACGTTCCATGTTAGTTGTCTTCTTCTCGCCTTCTTTCTTGCTGGATGGGTTCGGAGCCAATCCTCGGCTCTGACTCGGTCTATACCAAAGCTCGAGAGCTATTTACTGGCTCGAGGCCCTCCCTATATCCCACAATGCTAGGTGTCCAATACCCAGATCTCGTTTGATAGAGCTAACACCATGGAGACACCTGTGCCAACTATAAGGATTATCTACGGTGGTAACATAGGGGGACATAACCTAGGAATAGTCCAGTAGAGGAATACGGCCTCAGAAGGATTCTTCTCAGTCTGTCCAGGCTAGGGGGATGGTGGGTGGGACGCAAGAAAGAAGGCGAGAAGAAGACAACTAACATGGAACGTTATGGTAGGTACATAACTTCTTAATGTTAAGTTGTCAATCTCACCTTCATTCTTGCTGGATGGGACAGCGTCCCTAGCACCTTAGTCCTGGGTGGCTCATTGGAACAGACTCTTGAGCACAGTGGAACCAAACTCAGCCCGATTCCTGGAGGCCATATCCAACTTGTAATGAGAAATAAAGGTATGAGGAGTGGTCCACGTGGCTGCAACACAAATAGATTCCATTGGGAGCCTTGCTTGAAAAGCTACCGATGTGGCTAATGCTCTGGTGGAATGAGCTTTTGGTTTTACGGGGAGTTCTTTGTGTCTTAATTGGTAAATGAAGGATATGACTGAAGCCACCCATCTGGATAAAGATACTTTAGAAACTGGCAAGCCCTGCTTGCCCTCAGCATAAGACAAGAAGAGTTGGTCTGACTTCCTAATTTGTTTTGTCCTATCCAAATAAAAACGTAATTGCCTGCGAACATCCAAAAAGCGCAGCTTTTGTTCAGCTCTGTTTGAATAGTTAGGAAAAAAGACAGGAAGCTCAATAGCCTGATTCAGGTTGGTCTCAGAAGGAACCTTGGGTAAAAAGGAAGGGTTCATTCTAAGTGACACCCTATCCTTGTGAAAAACAAGATAGGGAGGATGAATGCAGAGGGCTTGAAGTTCCGACACTCTTCTAGCCGAGGTGATAGCTACTAAGAAGAGTCTCTTCCAGGAGAGTAATTTTAAAGAACAGGAGGCTGCAGTTTCAAAGGGAGGGAGAATCAAGGAAGTTAATATCAGGTTTAAATCCCACGGAGGCGGGGATCTCTAACCGGGGGCCTAAGTAAAATAGTCCCTTTAAAGAAAGGCCTTACAAAGTTTGTGGGACATGATACTGGTTTCTGACAAGCCAGCATGGAAATTAGCGATAGCAGCCAATTGGACCCTAATGGTGACAGACGAGGAACCTGCTCGAAAAAGTTCTGCCAAAAAATCCAGAACAGTGTGGACAGGGGCTGTAAAAGGATCTACATTCCTAGTCTCTGCCCAGCAGGAGAAACATTTCCACTTACTAGCATAGGCTTTTCTGGTAGTAGATTTATGCGAAGAAAGGATGATTTCATGTACTGGCTGAGAAATCTTTGGAAGCCTGGCTAAGGTTGGAAGTGGAGCAACCAAGCTGTGAGGTTGAGAGGCTGAAGGGATTGGTGCAGCCTGCCCGACTGATGGACCAACAGGTCTGGCACTGGGTCCAGACTCCAGGGCTGCTCCAACAGATGACGATGCAGGAACAGGAACCAAATATGTCAAGGCCAGAAAGGGGCAATGAGGATCATCCTGGAACCCAAAGCGGTTGCTTTCTGAATCAGTTTGGGAATTAAGGGAAAAGGAGGGAATGCATACAGAAGACCCCGGGGCCAATCGTGGACTACAGCGTCTCTGGGGGAATGGCCGGGGAGGGGGAAGAGTGAAGAAGTCTTCACACTTGCTGTTGAGAGGGGTTGCGAAAAGGTCGCAGCAAGGTTGACCCCATCTGCGGAAAATCTTGTCCACTACTGACTGATTGAGAGACCACTCGTGAGGCATGAGAATGGCTCTGCTCAGCCTGTCTGCTCTGACGTTGGACTTCCCGGGGATGTGCATTGCTATCAGAAACCGTTGGGAAGAGATCGCCCACTGCCAGAGTCTGAGTGCTTCTACACATAAGGGGTAGGATCTGGTTCCACCCTGCTTGTTGATGTACCATACTACAGACATATTGTCTATTTGTATTGCAATAGTCCCGATAGGTAGAGTCCTGAAGAGTTTGCAATGCTGAAAGTACCGCTCTCATCTCCAAGACGTTTATATGCAGGTGGTATTCTAGGGGTTACCAAGTGCCCTGGACAGTCCTGCCCTGAAAATGCCCCCCCCCAACCGATCAGGGAGGCATCCGTGGTCACCGTGGCAACAGGAGAACGAAGAACAAATGGTCTGCCCTAGAGAACTGTAGGGGAGACCATCCACCAAGCCAGGTGGTCTTTGCATGTTTGAGTGATCATTATTCTGTGGGACATTGGGAGCTGTTGAAAGGACCATCGGGTAAAACGCATCCACTGAAGGATCCGCATGTGGAAACGAGCCACGGGGACTAGAGTGATCACTGCCGCCATAAGACCCAATGTTTTTAGTACAAATCTGGCCTGAATCGTCTTGCACTTTAGTAGTACTTGCACATGTAGGCGAATGTAAGATACTCTGTCTGGAGGAAGTTTTGCAGACAGATCTTTTGTGTTTATTTCTGCGCCTATAAATGTTATAGATTGACAAGGCGACAATGCAGACTTTTTGAAATTTATTGATATATCTAGCTCGGAGCAAGTCTGAATGGTATAGTCCCTGGCTCGCAGTAGTTGATGCCTGGTGGAAGCAGTAAGGAGCCAGTCGTCGAGATATGGAAACACCTGGAATCCCCGTCGTCTCAGCTGAGCCGTAGCCACTGCGATGCATTTGGTGAACACCCTGGGGGCTGTGGTGAGACCAAAGGGCAGGGCTCTGAACTGATAGTGACTGGCTCCCCGCCGGAAGCAGAGAAACCTTCTGGAGTGCCTGTTCATTTTGATATGGTAGTACGCATCCTAAAGGTCTATAGAGCACATCCAATTGTCCTGACCCAAAAAGGGTAGAATGGACTGAAGCGTGACCATCCGGATCTTTGTTCTTTGGATAGACCTGTTCAGCCTGCTGAGATCCAGAATGGGTCTCCAGTCCCCTCTCCTTTTCGGTACCAGAAAGAACTTGGAGTAAATTCTGGATCCTTGCTGGTCTGCTGGGACTGGCGGGATGGCCCTCTTTTTTAGCAGTTTTGAAATTTCTAGTACTGCTTGATCCCTTAGCGCGGGTGGGACATCTGGAAGGGATCTGTTTCTTTGTACAGGGGGTGTGAACGAAGGGAATTTTGTAACCCTCGGATATGACAGACTGTACCCATCTGTCTTGTGTGAGGAGTTGCCAGGCTTTTGGGTACAGTGACAACCTTCCCCCGACTGCCTCCGAAGGTGGGCAGCCCCTCAGGGGTGCTGGAAGGGTTTGTCAGAGAAAGATTCCCTGCTACCCTGATTCTGCGGACCCCCTCTGCCCCTCGGGCGGCGTCTATTATTGTTCCCTCCTCTGCCCCTGGAGGGAAACTCGCCACCTGCGTCAGGCATGACTCCCTGGGGTTTGCAAAACCACACTTTTCCACCCTTCTGACCTTTCGGGTATGGTCTAAATGGAGTAGAAAAACGGACTCCCATGGCAGAGAGAGTCTTGCCTTCCTGCTCGCACCTGGTAAGTGTATCCTTCACATGTGGTCCGAACAAAGCCGAATCATCGAAGGGGGTGTTGGTGAAGGATGCCTTAAAGGGGTCAGCAAAATTGCACAACCGCATCCAGGCATGTCGTCTCAAGGCTACACCTGTGCTTGCGGCCCTACTCGCCCCATCGGCTGCATAAGAAATGAGCCGCATGGAGGAGTTAACAATGGAGTTAAGGGTTGCCAGCTGGGAGTTAATCTTTTCCTGAGAACCCGCAGCAGATGGATCCTGAAGGGTATCACTGAATTCCTTAGGGATATCCCTTTGAAGGCGGGTGAAATGGCACAGGTAGTTTAGTGACCGCATGGAAAAGGTCGCTGAAGAAAACATCTGCTTCCCGTACCTGTCCATTGTCCTAGATTCTTTATTAGGTGGATGGACAGGGACAGAAGGATCAGCCAACTCCTTCTTAGTGGCTGCTGCAACCACCATGGCATCATCAGGGACACCCTTCGTAAGAAACTGTTTGTCGGACGGGGCTGTAATAAACTTTGCGGGCCTACGGGGAGTTGGTTCCACTGTGTCCGGGGCCGTCTACGCCTTCCGAGCCACCACTTCCATGAGTGGGTCGAAAGGCAGAGACACCCAGGAGGTGGAGGGGCAAGAACCAAACGCGTCCAGGTACACCGACTCGTCCTCGGAGGGGTTAAGTGCAGTCCAGTTCTCCCTCTGCCTAAGGATCTCAGGGATGTCTGAAAAGGAAACATCCTCAGAAGGGAATCTTGGGGACCCTTCCGAATCCTCAAAATCGGTGTCTGAGGTGACTGACTCGGGAGGGGGGGGTCAACATGTTTCCTCTTACATTTTCTCTTCCGAGGGGGCTCCTCTGAATGATCAGGGGAGGCCTCGGAAGAGGAAGACACACTCAATGGGGCTACCTGGAGCGTCTGTTCTCCACGCTTGGGGTCAGGAGGGTGAACAGAGACCGACGTAGGCACCATGGGGGGAGGAGCCGAAGGAGCCGATCGTGGGTCCAACCCAGGAGTCAGTACGCTCCTCATGACCTCGAAGGCACCCCTATTGGGCAGAGAGGAAGGTCCCTGTTCCGAAGAGATGAGAACCCCTCCCGGCACCGAGAGTGACGGCTCCGAGGCCGATGGGGCCGAGCTCACCTGTGCTGAGGCACCGAGATGGAGAATGGGGTCAGACAAGGGTCTGATGCCACTCGCCCCCTCGGAGCCGACGAGGGAGTCTCGGCGCCCGGATCCCTCCACGGATGGAACCAATGAAGAGATTGGAGCCGACGAAGGAGCTGAAATGTGTGGTAACGGCTCAGACGTACCGACGATTTGAGCCCCAACGAGCTCCGGCTCCGAACATAATGGAAGAGTCGGAGGAGGAATTGTTGAAGATGCAGGGATAGCCGCAGTCTGATGAGAAGGGCTAGACAACATTTGGGCAAGTGCCTGCGACTTTAGGAGTCTACTGACCACCCTCTCGAGGTCGTGATCAGAAAGCCTGGAAGACAGACAGGAATGTGACCTATGGCTCCGCTCCGACTGTAGTAACGGAGATCTCGGAGCCGAACGAACAGACTCCAAAGAGGGAGATCTCGAAATGCTGGCTCAGAGAAGGCTCCGACACTACAACAGGAGCCGACTGAGATCTCAAAGTGTCGGTTCCAGCCGGAACCGACGAGGAGGCAGTAGCTCCGCTTGGTGACGGCTCAGAACAGGGAGCCAACGGTTTGGCGGGCTTGGAGGGTTTACCCGATGAAGGCTTAGTCGGGGACCCTTCAGGCTTAAGTAAGCCCCTCAAAATAAGTTTGTTCCTACGGACTCTCGGACTGAAGGCATGACAGACTGAACAAGAGTCCTGCAGGTGTAGGGGGCCCAAACAATACACACAAGAAGTGTGACCGTCTGTCAGAGACATCTTCTGACAGCACGAGTCACACTTCTTGAAACCTGAGCCCTTAGTATCCTTAGACATAATGACATTATAACAGGGTACCAAGGAAATAAGTAACTAGCGCCTAATACACTACAAACACACACACACACACACACACACACACACACACACACACACACACACACACACACTAGAACTAACACTACAATAATATAGTAGTAATAATACTGCTATAAAAATACAGGTAACAAGACTAGTAGAAATATAAATATATATAAGAAAAAACTAACTCTACCCTAAAGGGTGGGGAGAAACTCTGAAAACTACTAGCAAAGAGAGTTTCTAAATGGGATTTCTCAAGGGATCAGAAAGGGGACACTAAAAGAAAAATATCTAACAAGAAATTAGCTATTTATATATAAACAAACTTAGTAAAAAAGTTTTATACGACCTGGAGCCGGTAAAAACGCAACCTCGCAGCTGAAGCGGCAAACGAGATCTGGGTATTGGACGGCTAGCATTGTGGGATATAGGGAGGGCCTCGAGCCGGTAAATAGCTCTTGAGCTTTGGTATAGGCCGAGTCGGAGCCGAGGATCGGCTCCGAACCCATCCAGCAAGAATGAAGGCGAGATTGACAACTTAACATTAAAAATTTCTTTTTTAATAAACTTGCTTACTTAAAATAAAACTCACTTGCCTATCCTGTGAAGTCATTTACAACTAATGAATCTCACAGAGGAAAAAAAAATACTCAACAGGGATTCTGCAAATCAAATCCTAATGTGTTCTGTCTGTAATAAGTAAATTAGACATTATTTCCATAAGGAAACAGAAAAGGAAGCACTGCATTTATTTATCTGAAAACCTCTGCTCCTGTATGTTCAATTTCAACTTTATCTTTGACACTCTTTTCCCTAAAGAAATTTTTGAATGAAGAAAATTAGCCAGTTCCTGAAAGGATTCAGATTTCATGATGATGATGGTAACACAATAAACAATAAACAAAAAAAAAAAAAAAAAGATACCCAGGCTCTCTAGAACACAGTCAAACTCATATAATTATAGATACAGGATTTATTCATAAAAGTTCTACCCAATGTTTAAATTAAAAGAAATGGGTTAAGATGAACCTTGGAATGCAGTTTAAAAAGACGTTATGTACCTACCATAATGTTCCATGTTAGTTGTCTTCTTCTCGCCTTCTTTCTTGCTGGTTGGGTTTGGAGTCGACCCTCGGCTCCGACTCGGCCATCTTCAAAAGCTCGAGAGCTGCTTACTGGCTCGAAGATCCCCTATATCCCATGATGCCTGGTGCTAGATACCCAGATCTCATTTGGTAAATCTAACTGCAGACATAATAATAAAAGAAATCCTATCCTAGAATGCATAAATCAGCCAGTGAAAAATCAAGAACAACTCTTCTCGGTCCACTAGGATAGGGGGATGGAGGGTGGGACGCAAGAAAGAAGGTGAGAAGAAGACAACTAACATGGAACGTTATGGTAGGTACATAACTTCTTTATGTTAAGTTGTCTATCTCACCTTCATTCTTGCTGGTTGGGACAGCGTCCCTAGGACCTAAAATCCTGGGTGGCTCATCGGAAAAGACTCTTCAGAACAGTGGAACCAAAATCAGCTCTGCTCCTGGAAACCAAATCCAACTTGTAATGCGAAATGAAGGTATGTGGGTTGGTCCATGTAGCCACAGCACAAATAGATTCCATGGACAACCAAGCCTGAAAGGCCACCGAAGTAGCTAAAGCTGTGGTGGAGTGACCTTTTGGTTTAACTGGCAATTCTTTATTTCTGAGGTGATATATGAATGTGATGATAGAAGCCAACCACCTGGATAAGGGTACTTTGGAGACGGGAAGACCTTGTTTACCTACTGCATAAGACAGGAAAAGTTGATCTGATTTTCTAATGTCTTTGGTTTTATGCAAATAGAAGCGTAGCTGCCTGTGAACATCTAAATGATGTAACTTATATTCCGCCCTGTTGGGGTGGTTCGGGAAAAACACAGGAAGGTCTATGGACTGATTCAAGTTACTCTCTGAAGAGACCTTAGGAAGGAAGTACGGATTAGTCCTAAGAGCAACCCTGTCATTGTGGAACACGAGGTATGGGGGATGGATAGAAAGAGCCTGTAGTTCTGAAACTCTTCTGGCTGAAGTAATCGCTACCAGAAAAAGGGTTTTCCAAGATAAGAACTTCAATGAACAAGAAGCTGCAGGTTCGAAAGGGGGCAAAATTAGAGAAGCTAAAATCAAATTTAGATTATACGGTGGTGGAGGATCTCTCACTGGGGGCCTGAGCAGAGTGGTTCCTTTGAGAAAGGCTTTACACAGCTTATGAGACATGATATTGTTTTCCGACAGGCCAATGTGAAAATTTGAAATTGCAGCTAACTGAACTCTAATTGTAGCGGACCCAGCATGGAAGAGTTCCGCAAGAAATTCCAAAATGTAGTGTACAGGGGCTGAAAAGGGTCTATACTTTTTGCCTCTGCCCAGGAAGAAAAACGTTTCCACTTACTAGCATAAGTTTTTCTGGTCATAGACTTGTGTGATGACAAAAGGATTTTGCACACAGAGGGGGAGATATCTGGAAGCCTGGCTAAAGTTTGAAGTGGAGCAACCAAGCCGTGAGCTGGAGAGAGTGTAGGGATTGGTGCAGCACACCCGACTGATGAATCAGGAGGTTTGGAACTAGGGTCCAGAGTCCAAGGCTGCTCAAGAAGATAGCGATGCAGGAACAGGAACCATATTTGTCGAGGCCAGTAAGGAACAATGAGGATCATTTTGCAACCCAATATGGTAGCTTTCTGAATTAGCTTTGGGATGAGGGGAAAAGGAGGGAATGCATAAAGAAGTCCCTGAGGCCAATCGTGGACTAGAGCGTCTTTGGGGGAATGCTCGGGAAGTGGAAGGAGAGAGAAGAAATTGCTGCACTTGCTGTTGAAGGGAGTTGCAAACAGTTCGCAACAAGGTTGGTCCATTTGCGAAGACTTGGTCCGCAACTACCTGGTTCGGAGACCACTCGTGAGGCATGAGACTTGCTCTGCTCAGTCTGTCCGCTATGACGTTGGACCTCCCAGGGATGTGCGTTGCAATCAAAAACCATTGGGAAGAGATCGCCCACTGTCAGAGTCTGAGTGCTTCTCGACATAGGGGGTAGGACCTGGTTCCACCCTGCTTGTTGATGTACCACACTACAAACATATTGTCTGTTTGAACTGCAATGGTCCCGGTAGGAATAGAGTCCTGAAGAGCCTGCAACACTAAGAGCACGGCCCTCATCTCCAAGACATTTATGTGCAGATGGTACTCTGCCAGGTGCCTTGGACTGTTCTGCCCTGATAATGCCCCGCCCACCCGATCAGGGAGGCATTCGTGGTCACCGTAGCCACTGGAGGGGGGAGAACAAATGGTCTGCTGTGGGGCACTGATGTGGAGACCATCCACCACGCAAGGTGCTTCTTGCATGCTTGAGTGATCATAATCATGGAAGACATGGGAAGCTGCTGGAAGGACCATTGGGTGAAAAGAAGCCACTGGAGAATCCTCATGTGAAAACGAGCTAGAGGGACAAGTACGATCGCTGCTGCCATGAGACCCAGAGTTTGAAGGACAAACCTGGCTTGAATTCTTTTGTATGCTAATAAAACCTTCACATGCTGACGAATCACTAACACCCTGTCTGGAGGCGAGGCTTGCTAACATGTCTTTGGTATTTAAATTTGCGCCTATAAAGGTGATAGATTGACAGGGCAACAATGCAGACTTTTCGAAATTTATTGTGATACCTAGCCTGGAGCAAGGGTCTATAGTGCATTCTCTGGCTCGCAGAAGGTGATGTTTGGTGGTAGCAGTGAGGAGCCAGTCGTCGAGATATGGAAACACCTGGAATCCTTGCCGTCTCAGGTGAGCGGTAACTACTGTCATACATTTGGTAAACACCTTGGGGGCTGTGGTAAAACCAAAGGGCAGAGTTCTGAACTGATAATGGTTGGCTCCCAGCCAGAAGCGAAGGAATCTTCTGTCCATTTTTATGTGGTAGTACGCATCATGAAGATCTATAGAGCACATCCAATTGTCCTGACCCAGGAAGGGCAAAATTTACTGTAGCGTGACCATCCGGAACTTCGTTCTTTGTACAGACCTGTTCAGTCTGCTGAGATCCAGAATGGGTCTCCAGTCCCCTGTCTTTTTTGGTACCAAAAAGAACCTTGAGTAAATTCCGGATCCTTGTTGGTCTGCTGGGACTTGCTGGATGGCCCTTTTTCTTAGCAGTTTTGAGACTTCTTGAACTGCTTGGTCCCTTAGATTGGGTGGAATGTCTGGAAGGGACTTGTTTGACCTTAAGGGGGTGTGAACGAACGGAATTCTGTAACCTCCGGATATGACGGACTGTACCATTTGTCTTGTGTTATGTCTTGCCAGGCTGTTGGGCACAGCGATAATCTTCCCCCGACTGCCTCCAGAGGTGGGCAGCCGGGCAACCCTTCAGGGATGCTGGAAGGGCTTCTCAGAGAAAGATTCTCTGCTGCCCTGGTTTTGCGGACCCCCTCTGCCACGAGGGCGGCATCTATTGTTGTACCCTCCTCTGCCCCTGGATGGGAACTCACCACGTGTGTCCAGCAAGGCTCCCTGGGATTTCCGGAACCACATCTTTCCACTCTTCTGACCCTTGAGATATGGTCTGGAAGGAGTGGAAAAACGGACTCCCATGGCAGAGAGAGTCTTGCCTTCCTGCTCACACCTGGTAAGGGTGTCCTTCACCTGTGATCCAAAAAGAGAGGAACCATCAAAGGGGGTGTTGGTGAAAGACGCTCTGAAAGGTTCCGCAAAGTTACATAGCTGCATCCAAGCGTGCCTCCTTAGGGCAACTCCTGTGCCCGCAGCTCTACTCGCACCATCGGCTGCATAAGAAATGAGCCTCATGGAGGAGTTCACCACTGAATTAAGAGTCGCCAGCTGGGCGGCTGCCTTAGCCTGGGCCCCCTCAGCTGATGGATCTTGGGGGGTATCTCCAAGCTCTTTAAGGAGATCCCTTTGAAGACGGGTAAAGTGGCACAAATAATTCAGAGACCTCATGGAAAAGGTCGCTGAAGAGAACATCCACTTCCCATATCTGTCAATCATCCGGGACTCCTTGTTAGGGGGATGGACAGATGAAGAAGTTTCAGCCAACTCCTTCTTTGTGGCTGCCGCTACCACCATGGCATCAACGGGAACACCTTTGGTCAAAAACTGTTTATCCTGTGGTGCAGTTATGAATTTAGCGGATCTTCTGGGGGTCGGTTCCACTGTGTCTGGAGCTGACCATGCCTTCCGAGCCACCACAGACATCAGTGGGTCGAAAGGCGGAGACACCCAGGAGGTGGAAGGTCGGGATCCAAATGCATCCAGGAATACCGACTCATCCTCGGAAGGGCTTAAGGTAGTCCAGTTCCCCCTCTGCCGAAGCATCTCAAGGATGTCTGAGAAGGAGACATCTTCAGAGGGGGGATCTCGGGGACCCCTCCGAATCCTCTAAGATGGTATCTGATGCGACAAGACTCAGGGGAGTCGACATGCTTCCTCTTGCATTTCCTCCTATGAGGTGGCTCCTCTGAATGATCAGGGGAGGCCTCGGAAGAGGAAGATACAGCCAAGGGAGTACCCTGGAGCGTTGGTTCCCCACGCTTGGGGTCTGGAAGAGGGGCAGAGGCAGACGCAGGCACCATAGGGGGAGGAGCCGATGGGGATGATCATGGGGCTGACTCGGGGGCCAGCACACTCCTCATGACCTCGAAGGCATCCCTGCTCGGATGCCAAGAAGGCTCTGGTTCCGAAGAGATCGGAATCGCTCTCCGCACCGAGGGGGACGGCTCTGAAGCCGATGTAGGAGCTGAGCTCACCTGCGCCAAAGCTCCGAGGGGGAGAACAGGGTCAGACAAGGGTCCGATGCCACTAGCCCCCTCGGAGCCGACGAGAGAGTCTTGGCGCCCAGACCCTTCCGAGGACAGTATCACGGAAGTGATCGGAGCAGACGATGGAACCGAAGGAGAAGGTATCGGTGCCGACGGTTCCACGACTCGAACCCCAAAGAACTCCAGCTCCAAGTTCAAGGGAGGAGTCAGAGGAGGAATAACTGCAGGCATGGACTGAGCCGACACCTGATGAGGGGGGCTGGACAACATTTTTGCTAGGGCCTGCGATTTCAACAGCCTACTGACCACTCTTCTCCACGTCGTGATCTGATAGCCTTAAGGACCGAGAAGAGTAGGAGGACCGATGACTGTGCTCCGACTGGAGCAGAGACGACCTCGGAGCCGAGCGTATCGACTCCAGGGAGGGAGACCTAGATCTCTTATGACTCCCAGACGGCTCCGAAGTGTGAGTTGGGACTGACTGGGAGGCAGGCACATTGGTTCCAGCCGGAACGTGGCAGAAGGAACAGCTTCACCCAATGACGGCTCCGAACTGGGAGCCAAAGATTTAGGCTTAGAGGACTTCACGGGCTGAGCCTTAGCCGGTGAATCCTGGGGCTTAAGTAAACCCCGTAGGATTAACTTATTTCTATGCTCCTGCAGGACTCTTGGGCTGAAAGCATGGCAAACCGAACAAGAGTCCTGCAGGTGCACAGCGCCCAGACAATAGACACAAGAAGTGTGACCATCTGTCAGAGACATCTTCTGACAGCATGAGTCACACTTCTTAAATCCGGACACCTTGGTATCCTTGGACATCCCTGAAAAGAAGGAACACAAAGAACAATACAGAAAAAATAGGAGATAATAACTATCACACACAGTAAAGTTACCACACCCAAAAAACAGTCAAAAAAATACTTACAATATTCTATGCTACCCACAAACAAACAAGACTAAACTAAGTAAATACAAATTTTTTTTTTTGAAGAGAAAAAAGAAAGGGTTAGCCTCTAATTTAAATGGCTACCTTGTGAAGAAAGTGAAGGGGGAGGGGAAAACTATCTAACTAAAACGAGTTTTCTGAAGAGAAGGGGAGGGATTCAGGAAAGAAATTATAGGTACAACAAAGATATACCGAGAGGTTGTAACTACAACTAACAATCTACACTAAAAAACCCTAATAGTTTTTATCAAAAATACAGAAAATACAATGAAAAAACAATGAAAAAACAATGAAAATATACGACCTGAGCCAGTAAGACAACCTCACAGCAGAAGCGGCAAACGAGATCTGGGAATCTAGCGCCAGGCATCATGGAATATGGGGTGGCCTCAAGCCAGTAAACAGCTCTCGAGCTTTTGAAGATGGCCAAGTCGGAGCCGAGGATCGGCTCCAAACCCCAACCAGCAAGAATGAAGGTGAGATAGACAACTTAACATCTAGGGTTCATGCGTTAGTACCAGGTCCGATGCCTTTGCAGGCCATTTTAAGCCTAGCCAAATTTGATTTGAAAGACGAAAATTAAACCCTGTACCTTTTGTCTGCGAGGTAAAACACCTTAACCATTATTTAAATCCCAACCCCAAATCTATAGGAACAAAAGGAAAAGGTAAGTTTACTGGGTTTGTCATCATTCTCCCAGCATGGATAAAGTAAGTCATAATGAATGTTTAATACATTTAGGTAATTGTTTCAAGTCATTAATATTCTTTTGGGAGATTTCAATTACCCTGATGTTACCTGGGACAATTTTTAATTCACTTGTCACTTTTCTCAAATCTTCTTGGATATTTTGTGTCTGAATGATTTAAAACAAGTGGTAACATCTAATACACACAAGACACTTCAACTTGTCCTACTGATTTCCGGTGTTAACACTGGTTCACCTTTGGGAGGATCTAAGCATAATTCTATTAGTTTTATTTTGGAAACAAGATCACATTAATGCAAAGAAATAAAAGACTATAATTTTAGAAAAAAATAATTACAAGGTAATTAATGAACTGTTGAAGACTGAACAGGAAGTTGAAAAGGATAAGGAAGAACCTGACTCTGGCTATTCAGTTTTGGAAGGAGGTTTATGTAAAGGGGAAGAAATTAGGACAAAAAATTGCCATTTTTTGTGGGGCACAGCATTAAGGCTTTGTAAGAAGAAAAAGATTGTTTAGACTTTATAGGACATACTCCGCAAGATTATATAAAGTTAAATTTAATAATAACTGTGAAGGCATTAAAACTTAAAATTAATGAGGAAAGAACTTAGCAGTGAATACTGCTAATAGAAAGATGTACAGCAGCTACATTAATTCATTCAGAAAGATAACCAGTTCTAAATGTTCTTCCTGTAATAAGCTTGGATATATGCGTTCTATATTCTAATTAAGTTTTTTTGGAGCTTTTCTCCCTGGGCCTCCACTGAAAATGGGCTCTTCTTGGCCCAGTGGACTATCCCAGTTAACAGATGTCAATAAATAAACAGCAGCCTGATTAACAACATTAAGGATTCATGTCATACTGTAAGTGAATTTAGTAAGCATTTTGTAATATTTGGTAATGGCAACATGTATGTGGATGAGTTTTTAGATCTAGATACATGTGGTTATAAATGCCCACATAGTCTCAGAGGATTTAGTAGTTTATGCCTTTAAGAAAATAATAAAAAAAAAACTTCACTGGGACCAGGCAACATTTCATCTATTATGGTTAAGACTTTACAGAAGGAGTTAATTCCTACATTATTTTATATGTGTAACTCTTTTATATAGATGGATTGTCCTTCATTCATGGAAGGAGTCTGATACCATTCCAATAAACAAACAACCAGAAACTACGTTAGATATTATAAAAACACAAAGGAAATAAAGACAGACAGTAAAAATAATTAAGCACTTTCATCCCTCATATATCACAGACTTCATCAGAATAACCACAATTAAAACACAAGGGTAATTTAAAACTTTATCAAACGCCCAATACCCAAAATGAGTCAAGTAAACCCATTATTTCCTCTTCTCTTTCCACAGAAACGATTACACTACAGAAATATGTACCGTATACACAAGCTTATCCCAATTAAACTAAAACATTCAACCTATATGTTCCCAATTCACAATTTCCCTTTTTTTCTACCTCAAACAAATCCCATGAATTTCAGTTTCAAAATACAATTAATCAATAATATACCATTTCAACCAGGAGTCTGTGTAATGTCAGTAATAAATTGCGACCACAACTCTCGGTATTGCAACCACAACTCCACAGGTGCACACCTAGGGTTTTTGTCTGGTTTCTCGATCCCAAGAAATAAAAACATGTTCCATGAACTCAAGAATAATGCTTTAGCTAAGCATATTAATGTTCCCTCTCTTCACACAATACACATGTTCATATAGTCTATCTTTAAAACCCCTAGATGTCTTTCCAATGTAAAAAGATCGACAATTTTGGCATTTTGCTACAGACAATGCCTTTAGTTTCATAGTTACAACTAAATTTGGGCTGGATTAAAACATTGTTAATTTGAACTTGCTTACTCTCCAAAACATATCTGCAGTAATTGCAACTTTGACATTAGCATGTTCCCCACCTAGTACCCAGATGATTATATACCATTGGTACAGGTCGTTCAATCATATTTTTAAGGCATGCACCCTTCCTAGTTACAAATTTATGTGCCCCACCCAGCTCACTGGACAAAAGTACAGTTGTGTACACTTAAAATAAATGTAGAGAGTGTATTCACTGTTGCAGTCATTACATTTGGGTAATCTGCTGGCAGGTTGCCCTCAGTCAGCCTGAATAACAAAGTCTTGGGTCCTGTGTCGGTTGCTGTCTCCTCTTCCATGACGTCAGGTCATCAAGGGTATAAAACATGCAGCCGGCGCCATTTTCATCAGTTTTTCTTGCCTCAGATGTCAGGTGCCCCTCAAATGGGGAGCAACAATTTTATATATATATATATATATATATATATATATATGCATGTAATTTAGAACACAAAAAAATTTCTTCCAACTAAAAGCAAATACACCAAAAAGGTTTTTGAGCACAGTAAAGGAAAGAAGAGGTATAATGAGAGAAAAAAAGGGGGCTGGCGGGTGGGTAACCCGGACTGCAACAGTGAATACACTCTAACATCTACATTTATGGTAAGTGTACACAATTGTACTATGTTCTTCGTGTTTCACTGTTGCAGTCATTACATTTGGGTAGAATCCCAAAGCTATGGATGGGAGGATGGAATTATACAGCATTAGGAGCAGCTATAAGGCCCTGCAGGACAGCAGTGGCAAAGCCAGCTCTGGATTTAGAAAAGAGAGGTAAATGGTAATGTTTGTTGAATGTATGAACTGAGCTCCAAGTAGCACCTTCTAGAATGTCTCTGGTAAGAACCCCTCTGAGAAAAGCTGCAGAAGTAGATGCAGCCCTGGTGGAATGGGATCCGATACCCTTGGGGACAGGTTTCCATGGTGCATGTACCAGAAACGAATACAATGGCTTATCCATTTTGAAATAGTCTGTTTGAAATGGACTTTCCCTCTGCCCCTGCAGCAAATGCCACCAGTAGTTGCTCAGACTTTCTTAGAGATTTTGTCCTGTTTAAGTAGACTCTTAGTTGTCTGTGTACATCTAATGAATGCAGAATCCGCTCCCCCTTGTTCTGCGTTTTTGGGAAAACTTGGCAGATGAATGGTCTGATTAACAGCCACACTGCACACCACCTTAGGCATATAGGATGGAATGGTCCTGAGGGCCACCTGTCCGAATAAAAGATAATGAAAGGCTCCACTGCCATGAGAGCCTGTAGTCCTGAAATCCTTCTAGCTGAAGTGACTGCTAAAAGAAAGGCAGTCTTCCAAGAAAGAAATTTTATGTCTTCAGTAGCAGCTGGTTCAAAAGGAGGTAGGTGAGTTTTTCCAGCACAAAATTGAAGTCCCATGCAGGAGTTTGCGCTCTCCTGGGAGGTCTCAAATGTTTGGCCCCTCTGAGGTACTGCTTTAGCAGGGGATGAGAAAAGAGAGGAGGCTCTGTGTTGCAATAAGGCGAGATGGCAGAGACATGGATTATTATAGAAGAAAAAGATAGGCCCTTGTGAAGCATCTCAGTTAAATATTGCTAGAGCAGAGGCAGTGGGGGAAAGACACAGACTGACAGGTTTTTCCAGCTGAAGGATAGAGCATCCACTTTCCAAGCTTTTTTGTGATGAATTCTTGTGCAGAATTTATCTGATAGTTTTGGGGAGAGGCAAAAAGATCTATGTCTGGCCTCCCCCATTTTCGTGTTAACATGCTGATGATTTGTGGATCCAGTTTCCATTCGTGTGGGTCCATAAGGTTTCTGCTTAGCTCGTCTACCAGAGTATTTTGCTTTCCTGGCATGAATTGAGCTTGTAGATGTATTTGGTAAGTCAAGGCTGTGTTCCACAAGGCCATGGCTAGTCTGCAAAGAGGGTAGGAGAGGGTACCCCCCTGCTTGTTTATATACCACATAACTGTGGTGTTGTCTGTCTTTATCAGTAGTTGTCCTGGATGAAGGAAGTCCTTGAAGGCCATCAGAGCATACTGTACAGTTATAGCATTTCTTTCTGGTTAAGATGTAGGTGCATTTGATGTGGGCTCCATTTGCCCTGAATGCATCTCCCTGCCAGATGGGCCCCCCCAAGCATAGTCTGATGCATCTGTAGTCAGGGTTTGGGTGGGCAGGGAGTAGAATGAATTACAGCCCCTTGTTTTGGTGACAGGCCTCTGCCCACCATAGGAACTCCTGTTGCAGGCAAGGAATGAGAGGAATCATTGTTTCCAGGCTGTGACAATGCTGACTCCATAAGCTTTTTAGGTACCATTGAAGTTTCCTCATATGCAGTCTTGCATATGGAATTAGTAGAATGCAGGAAGCCATGAACCCCAAAGCCTGCAGAATTTGTCTTGCAGATAGCTGGGTTTTTGTGGCCTCTTGCTTGAAGTATGTTATCAATTGAATTTGTTTGTCTGGCGTGAGGTAAGCCATCTGGGCAGTTGTATTCAAGCTTACACCCAGGAATGTAATTATTTGAGAGGGTACCAGTTGTGATTTCTTTTCGTTTATGGTGTACCCTAGGCATGTTATAAGCCTTTTTACAAACGCCAGATGCTGTAGAACAGTGTCCTTGTTTTCCGCCTGAATTAGACAATCGTCCAGATAAGGATAAATTTGAATGTTTGTCTGCAAAATGCAATCACTGGTGCCAGGCACTTTGTGAAGACCCTGGGCGCAGTAAATAAGCCAAAGGGCAGTGTAGAGAACTGGTAATGCAAATAGCCTGCTTTGAAGCAGATGTATCTTCTGCAAGATTCCATGATTAGGATATGCAGGTAAGCCTCTTTTAAGTCTAGAGTTACCAACCAGGCATCCTTGCCTAGCATAGGCAGTATCTGTTGTAGAGTCAGCATCTTGAATTTTGGAATGTCCAGGAAGGTATTTAGAATGGATAAGTCCATTATTGGCGCCATGATTTGTCTTTTCTGGGTACCAAGAAAAGTCTTGAATAAAAACCTTGTCCTTTTTCCTTTTCTGGTACTGGTTGAATAGCCCCCATACCCGTGAGGGACATGACTTGTTTCTGGGCCTCTGCCCACTGATTTGGAGTCAGATCTGGCCATCCGTTTGGAATTGGTAACGTGTGGAAATGAAATCTGTATCCCTGGGATACTATATTTACGACCCACTTGTCCTGGGTAATTAGATACCAATTCCGAGCATGAAGTGGCTAGTTTTCCACCCAAACGGGCTGCCAAAATATAAGTGCTTGGAAATGGCAGAGGAAAGTCATTGAGACTGTTTACTGTACGGGGGTGCTTTGCTACTTCCAGATTTGGAGGTGGAAGCACCCCATTGTTTTGTTCTGCAAGTTCCTTGTGACTGAAACCTGGAGCCTTTGGAGTGTCTGGGTTTGACCTGAGCGGCTCTATTTTGTACTGGAAAGGACCAATTCTTAGTAGGCCAGTGCCTACTGAACCTGGGTGGCTGCACTTGTAAGAAATCTTTTACAGTTTGCATAGATTTAGCTTAGTCTTCCATCTTTTTCAAAACTTCTTCTGCCTTATTACCAAACAGACTGTCCTGTTGTAAAGGAGCAGCCAACAATTTAGCTTTAACATGATCAGGCAGATTTTGCTCCTTGAGCCAAGCATGCCTTCTTATCACAGATCCAGCTACGGCGGCCCTGCAAGAGGCCTCCAAAGAATCAAAACCACATTGCAAAGTATGCTTTCCAACTTGTTCAGCTGAATGCAATAAATCCTGTAACTCTATTTTACACACAATCAGAAATCAACATCATTTTCTGTTTAAGTAAGCCCATGACATGCTGTTGATATTTAAGCATATGAAATTGACAGTTTAAAGCCCTGATTGCCAGGGTTGCATACGTATAAACCTTCTTACCCCATCTATCCAGCGTCCTGGAGTCTCTATCAGAAGGGGTAGAATTTTTAGCAGTAGAAGCCTTAACACCCTTGGGACACTGAGAAATTGTTTCAGGGTCAGCAGTAGGATTTTTGAAAAGAAACTTGTGGGAGTCAGGAACCCTGTAATATCTGTCTGGCTTACTAGGAGCCGGAGGCAGGGAATCAGGAGCCATGCTGGATTCTGAGAAAAGATTATCAACAATGTCTAAAACAGGAGGTATAGCCAAAGGCCTATGGTGAGGAAGAAGGAAATCCCTAAGCTTGTTTTGGATTCTGAAAAATCCAGACTCTCCAATGAAAATGTTCCCTTAAGGTATGCAAAGTTTCTCCAAAAGAAAAATTCTCAGGAGGAGAAGCAGAAGGGATGGATTCTTCTGCATCAGACTCCTCATAAGGGGGAAAAGAAAATTCCTGATCAGAAGAGGAATCAGAAGACATGGAAATCTGATCTGAAGATTCATAATCAGTGCCTTGCCTAGGCCTCTTAGCAGGAGGGGTTTGGGAACCCCTTATCAAAGTAATTAAATCCTCAGCCATTTTGATAATTTGTTTTTTAGGCATAGGGGCCTGAACACGTGGCTCATGCATCGGTTTTTTAGACATAGAAGTTGGTTTTGGCCTTGTTTTTGATGATGACATCCATTTAATATACAAATCTTTAGGCCTGAAAACACCCTCAGAAGCCGGTGCCTGCTCAGCGGCTCTGGACCCATTCAAGGGAGAGACATCCGCGGGTTCAATACTTGGAAGAATCTCGTGGCATACCGGACTCCAAATTGGTCTCAGTAGAGGCCTGCGAATCAAAAGTAGCGGGCATCAGGAGCTGCAAAAGCACCTCACTGAGTACCGGTGAATCGGCGACTGGCTTAGGAGAAGCTTCGTCATCGGTTTTGGACCTCGACAGACTGTCTCTGTCTTTTTGTGTTTTTTGTGAATTCCGGTAGTCGGATTGCTAACCGATGACATTTCAGGAAAGTTAAATCTTGAGCTAAAGTATTTAGAAGCAAAAATATACCGACGCTTAATAGTGCGTTGGTTAAATTTAGCACAAAACCGACAGCAAGGCACATTGTGGTCAGGGCCTAGGCAAGGAATACAGTACAAATGAAAATCCTTATGAGGTATTTGCTTCCCACAAGTAATACAATTATTAACTTTTACTGACATCGGTAAGGAGCAAGAAAAAGCTTCCCCAACGGGGTACTTGGCTTTAGGTTGAAGACTTCGGTTCTGAAACTTGAAAACGAAAATTTCAGGAGTCAGTCGACCGGCACTTGCGAACTACTTCTGCTTCGGGCACCACGTGGCAAGAAAGACGGATTAAAATGGCGTTGGCTGCATGTTTTATACCCCTGACGACCTGATGTCATGGAAGAGGAGACAGCAACCGACGCAGATCCCAAGACTTTGTTATTCAGGCTGATTGAGGGCAACCTGCCAGGAGATTACCCAAATGTAATGTGACTGCAACAGTGAAGCATGAACATCCCAAAATATTTAAGGATTGACCCATTTTTTATAACACATTTTTAATGTCTTCATAATCAATACTACAAGTTGTCAAAAATGCCCACGTCAAATTAGATGAACTAGTATCTGGGTCCTTACTAACCACCCAGTCATTAAGTACTTCAGCTCCCAATACAATTGGATACAATCCAAGTTGTCTTTTTGATGTTAATTCAGCAGTTATTACATCAAACTGTTCAGGATACCCTCTCTTCGTAACCATCAATTTTAAATGCACACCTTCTTTAACAAAATCATCCCATTCTGATACCATTTAGCTACTTTAACTAGCTGTCCTTTTACAACTGCTCTTTTTTGTGCAAAGGGATGACAGCTACTGAAATGCAGGAATTAATTTGAATACGTGGGTTTACGAAACATCTGTGACAAATTTTTGTTATATATATATATATATATATATATATATATATATATATATATATATATATATAGTTATATATATATATATATATATATATATATATATATCCTTTCTTAACTCTATATGTAGACAAAGTAATACCTCCTTTGAAACAGTGTAAGTGAACTTAAGGAAAGAAGTATGTTATTTATATATTCAATAAATTCATTAATTTTTTGCTCATCTATCCATAAAATACATATGTTGTCCATATATCTAATATATCCATCCATCTGACCAAGAATTTATATAAGTTCTTTTCCCACAGATATTACCATGTTGGCAAATACTGGGGAATTAGATGCCCCCATGGCTACTCCTTTTTGTCTATAATAGGACCTTTCAAAATAAAATAAAGCTAATATTTAAAATAAGGTCCACAAAAGTTATGGTGGTATTTATTTCCATCCCTGTTAGTTCACTCTTTTCGATAAGAAATTCTAGACACCACTCAATACTTAAATTGTGTTGTATCACTGAAAAAAAGGGATTTTACATCCACTGTGACAAAAAATACCTTTTTCATAAAATAGATGCTTTGTTGTCCAAGATTCATGAAGCAAATGTTTCTCCTGTACTATCACCCCTTTTAAATTGGCATCAACATATTTTACCAAAGGGTAGGTTTTAGACATTCTTGCATCCACAATCAGTCTAAATGTGGGATCACTCAAATCTTTATGGATCTTAGGGATGCCAAATACAGTTGGTATCAGCCAAGATTCTGTTGTACAAAATTTATATACATCCCCATTGATTTGTTTTTGCATGATATAAACACATTGTAGATTCTGTGTTACGCAATACTCATTTCATTAATTGGTATTTCATATATGTCACTACAGAGTAAAGACCTCATTTCGTAACAATCAGTTGTATCCATAATTACAAGACCTCCCTCCCTTATCTGGTTTCATTAATCTTATTGTTTTATCTGCACATAGTGACGAGATTCCTTCGGTCGTAATTCAAATTAAAATAACCATAATCATCTTCTTTGCAATGACATCTCTGATGTCACTCACATATATGCTCAGAAACCTGTAAAGTGGAATAGGGGTGTTAAATATACTTTTTTAAACCATGTTTTGGTTGAAGAAATTACTCAATCATTGAAGAAAAAGTTTAATTTCAACTTCCTTACAAACAACTTTAGATCAATTAAAGTCTTAACCAAACTAGCTCTGTTAGTAGGAACAAATGTAAACCCCTTTGAAAAAATATCAATAAACAATTCATTTACAATTAAATGACTGTAATTACATATTTTAATGTCCTGGTCTCTAATGGAAATGATCATCTCTGAGGAATACGGTGATGTCAATTATTCTGGCCCTCCTCCAGGGCTGCATCTCCCATGCATTCCGTGATGCTCTTTCCAGTGCTGAATGTGCCTGCTGCTGAGAATGGATCCTTTTGCATCTCTTCAACTTGGCCTTTAAATTGGTCACACTCCTCACATTAGACGTCTGTGTCAACCAAGCTGACCCCCCCCCCACTTGTCTGTGATTGTGCAGGGTCAGGATATGCCTTTCCACATTCATAATCGTTTTTTCTCTCTCACCAATTTAGATTTTTTTTTTTTTTTATTTCAGTCACCATGGACTCAGCTTTAAAATAAATAACAAGATGCCTGTTTTTGAAATAGTCGTACAATAAATCATTGGAAACTAACATATCTAGTTTCTTAATTTTCCCTGCTAACATGTCCATAGTCCTGATGTTATCCTTTATAATGGCTTCCATAAATTCGCACCCATGACTATCAAACATGACCATAATTCCTTATGTAACACTGAACCTTTTATGAGACCAACTGCGTAAACCTTTTGGTACTCTACCAATTTAATGTTTTTCTTCAGTTAATTCTCCAGTTGTAACTTTCTATATTTAAACATAATTTTCTCCAAGTTTTTAACTGCTTGTCAAGATTTGGGCTAAATCCTCTAGTTTGCGCACAGATGTTAATACTCTTGTTAAAACAGTCATTAATACTGAATTTGTTACTTGTTTTTGCTGCATTAATCAATGGCCACTCAATCCCATCTGGCTCATATGCAGAATCTACTGCTACGCACTGAGTTGCGGTAATGGGTGGCCTAATGGTTAAGGTGTTTGCCTTACAAACACAAGGTGCAGGGTTTGAGTCTCACAAGGGATAATTGGCTAGGCTTAAAATGGCTCGCAAAGGCAGTTAGCATAGTACTAACCTATGAACCTACACTGTATTCCCCACTACTTCAGTTGCCTTCCATGAAAAGATTGTTACGGCCACATTACCTCCTTGTCTAAGTCACATTCAAACTCCTCATGTTTAGCAGCTGTTGCAAAAGTTGCTGTACTAGAAGGGTTAAATTGCGCATAGTGGAAGTGAATATATTGACAAATCCTGTACTAATTCACTGTTCTGTGCATCACCAGCCATGGATGGCAACCCAGCAAGTTAAATCAATAATCTTGAGCACAAGCAGCCATGAACCATGTTAGACACTAAATACACAAAGTCAAAATACAGGCCAACAGTAAAAAATTTATTAAGCATTTTCCCCATTTCTTGTCTCAAATAATTCCAATGGATTGTGACTTGGGAGCGTATAGGTGGAATGTTTTAGTTTACTAATTGGGATGAGCATGTGTACATGGTGCATACTTCCATAGTGTAAGGATTTCCATGGAGAGGGAACAAGAAATAATGGTTGAGTGGCTCATTTTCAGTCATGGGAGTTTCAGAATGTTTTAAATTACTCATATTTTAATTCTGGTTGCTATTCTGATGAAGTCTCTGATATAGAAGGGACAAAAGCGCTTAATAAATTATTTTTATCATTACAATATACAAAAACATAGTTGTAAGGATGCAAACAATTGCAGACTGGTTAGCCTTGCATCTAGTATTGGTAAGTGTTATGAAATATGTCTACTAGAACTTATGATACCAGACAGAAGAGAAATTTAGTCAATATTTATTAGCATGGATTAGAGGGGAAATCAACTCAGACTAACCTTATTGAATTCTATGAATTGGTGACTTATGCAACGGACTTTGGTTTAGGAGTCTTGATTAAATTTTTTGGATCTGGCTAAAGTTTTTGATGTTTTGCCTCATTCTAAAGTACATGACATCTTATTAAGGGATAATTATAACCCATGTTTAATAAACAGGATCACTGACTAAAAGGTAGTTGTGTAAGCCGCGGTGGTGCAGCGGTAGCATTGCCGCTTCACAGCAAGAGGTTCTCCCGTTCGATTCTCGGCTGGAGCGCCTTCTGTGTGGAGTCTGCATGTCCTCCCTGCAAATGAGTGGTGTTCGAAAGACATGTGTAGGGCGTGCCTTCGTTGAAGGTTGGGAGTCAAGCTGGCATCTCGGCACCATCAAAATCTGCTGCCAATCATTAGTGGACCGGAGTTCCGCTGTGGCGACCACTAACTGGGAAAAGCCGAAATAAGAACAACTGACTAAAAGGTAGCTCACAAGTCAGTAGTTATTAATGGGTGTTGTTAAAACTCACTTCCAGTATTGAAAGGAGCACCGCAGGGTTCTGTACTGGGGCCCAGTGTTGTTTAATATCTTATTTCCTACATTTCCACAGATTACAATACTTTGGTGTAATAAATATAATAGTTATTTGACTGAAATAAATAACTTGGGTACTGAATTTAAATTTAGTATGAATAAATGTAATGTTTTGTATTTTGAAAAGCATTTACCAAGATTATTATTACGAGGAATGGAAGTTAACTTGCATAATGACTTGGACATTCTGATTACTTTGACTTTGTGTTTTTCAAAGCATGTGGATTTAATTATTTCAAAAGCTATAAGGCAGTCAGGCATACTGTCGAGAAACATTACGTTAAGAGAAGGCCAGTACTTCACATAGTTAAATACAACTTTCATTAGATATTTTGGAATGCAATTGAGAACTTCTTACACAAAACAAGTGAATAGGTTGGAATTGGTGCAAAGAATGTTTAAGAAAATTATATCATTATCAAAATGACCTGCTTTGACAGATATAAAACCTGAGGTCTGTTTAAAATACATTATAGTTATTTTAGAAGTAAAGTGATAACTTATGATGCAATTCATAATACATTACTAGCTTCTATGAATCTTAGTTAATGATAATTTAAGATCACACAAACATGCAAACTGTTCATTTAGGGTTACAAAATGCAGAACAAGAACATTTGTGACAAAGAGGATTCCAATATTATGGAATAAATTGCCATTACAGATACAATGTTACCATCAATTAAGGTATTTAAGGAAAATCTCGATAAATAATAGAGAGATTGGGTTTATGACCCAACCTTCCAGAAATCACTGTTCCTAGATGGTCTTCAGGCCTGAGCACTGTGTAATGAACATAGTGTGTCAAATGCCTTGGCCAGCTCAAGGCTGGCTGGGTGTACAGTGTAACCATTGTAAGCAGCTTACACTACAGTTTTGAAGTTTACCAAGTTCTTTACATGTTATCTACTTTTTCCAAAACCAAATTGCTGCTGACCTAGCCTGATGAGATTTTTAATGTCTATGTTAATGAATGAGAAGTTATGTACCTACCATAACGTTCCATGTTAGTTGTCTTCTCTCGCCTTCTTTCTTGCTTGATGGGTTCGGAGCCGATCCTCGGCTCTGCTAAGCTCGAGAGTCACTTTTACCAGCTCGAGGCAGCCCCATATCCCATGATGCAAGGCGGTAAGTACCCAGATCTCGTTTGATGACAAAAGGGCAATAGCACCTAGCATAATAACTTCCCAAAGGAAGAAAGAAGAAGAGAAAAACCTGCAGTATGGTAGAAGGACCAGCTCTGCACGGTCTTCAGAAGTGTAATTCTTGTAGAGAAAGGTCTGTCCAGGCCTGGGGAAGGAGGGAGGGTCGCAAGAAAGAAGGCGAGAAGACAACTAACATGGAACGTTATGGTAGGTACATAACTTCTCAATGTTAAGTTGTCAATCTCGCCTTCATTCTTGCTTGATGGGACCGAGTCCCTAGCACCTCTATCCTGGGTGGCTCAATGGAACAGACTCTTGAGAACGGTAGAGCCAAAACTGGCTCTGTCCCTGGAGGCCAAATCCAATTTGTAATGGGAAACAAATGTATGAGGAGTGGCCCAAGTGGCCGCTGCACAAATAGTGTCTAAAGGAAGTCTAGCTTGAAAGGCTGTAGAAGTAGCTAAGCTTCTGGTTGAATGTGCTCTAGGTTTTGAACACAGCTGTTTTCCCCTGAGCCGATAAATTTCAGAGATGACAGAAGAAAGCCATCTAGATAAGGTCACTTTTGAGACAGGAAGGCCTTTCTTGTTATCAGCATAGGAAACGAAGAGTTGATCGGATTTCCTGAATTGTTTTGTTCTGTCCAAGTAATATCTGAGTTGGCGGTGGACATCAAGATAATGTAATTTTTGTTCCGATCTGTTTGAATAGTTTGGAAAAAATACAGGGAGATCAATGGCTTGATTCAAATTAGTCTTTGAAGCGACCTTAGGCAAAAAGGTCGGATTAGTTCTCAATGATACTCTGTCTTTGTGGAAGACCAAATAGGGGGGGGGGGCGAACAGATAGAGCATGAAGTTCAGACACCCTCCTAGCCGATGTAATAGCAACCAGGAATAAAGTTTTCCATGAAAGAAACTTCAGGGAACAAGAAACAGCTGGCTCGAAGGGGGGAAGAATCAAGGATGTCAGCACTAAATTTAGGTCCCATTGAGGAGGAGGACTCCTGACTGGAGGCTTCAGGAGGAAAATTCCTTTCAAGAAGGCTCTACAAAGCCTGTGGGACATAATGTTGTGATCTGCGAACCCGACATGAAAGTTTGAGATAGCAGCCAACTGAACTCTAACTGTGGAAGAAGAGGAGCCCGCGTGAAAAATCTCCGCTAAGAAATCCAAAACTGCTTGAACTGGAGCAGTGAAGGGATCAATATTCTTGGCTTTAGCCCAATAAGAAAAACGTTTCCATTTGCTCGTATAAATCCTCCTGGAAGAGGATTTTAAGGAAGCTACTATGATGTCTCTAACAGGGTTAGAGATCATAGGAAGCCTGGCTAAGGAAGGAAGTGGAGCAACCATGCTGTGAGGTTGAGAGAAGGGATAGACCGGATTGGTGAATCAGAAGATCTGGCACTGGGTCCAGATGCCACGGCTGCACCAAAAGGTGACGATGGAGGAACGGAAACCAAATTTGTCGAGGCCAATAAGGAGCAATGAGAATCAATTTGGCTCTCAAAACGGTTGCTTTCTGGATAACTTGAGGGATCAGAGGAAATGGAGGAAAGGCATAAAGAAGTCCCTGGGGCCAATCCTGGGTCAGAGCGTCTCTGGTGGGTTGGCCTGGCAGTGGGAAGAGAGAGAAGAAGTCTGGGCATTTGCTGTTTTGGGGAGTAGCAAAAAGATCGCAACATGGGCGACACCATTCCAGAAAAATCTCTTCCACTATAGATTGTTTGAGAGACCACTCGTGAGGCATGAGAATAGCTCTGCTCAATCTGTCCGCTAAAATGTTGGTTTTCCCAGGGATGTGCATTGCTACCAGAAACCGATGAGAGGAGATCGCCCATTGCCAAAGTCTGAGCGGTTCTGGACACAAGGGGTAGGACTTGGTTCCGCCCTGTTTGTTGATATACCAAACTACAGACATGTTGTCTGTGTGGACTACAATTGTCCCTACGGGAAGAAAGTCGTTGAGGGCTTGCAACGTTAAAAGCACTGCTCTCACCTCTAGGACATTTATGTGCAGGTGGTATTCGAAAGGTTGCCACGTCCCATGAACCATCCTGCCCTGATAATGCCCCCCCCACCCGATCAGGTAGGCATCCGTAGTGACAGTGGCTACCGGGGATGGGGGTACAAAGTGTCTGCCTTGGTGAATCTGGGGAGAAGTGATCCACCAAGCAAGATGATTCTTGCAAATCTGTCTCACCAGTATTTGGTGACGCATTGGAAGTTGTTGGTAAGACCACTGAGTGAACAACATCCATTGAAGAAGGCGCATATAGAAGCGAGCCAGGGGAAGAAGGGTAATCGCCGCAGCCATGAGGCCTAACACCTTTAGAACCACTCTGGCCTGTACCTTCTTGTTGGCTAGAATGATCCTGACGTGACTTTGAATGTCTGAGATTCTTTGATCTGTAAGGGTAGCTGACATCCGAACAGTGTTTAAGTTTGCGCCTATGAAAATAATAGACTGGTAGGGCAATAAGGATGATTTTTCAGAGTTGATCGAGATGCCCAATTGAGAACAAAGATTTATCGTGTAATCCCTGGCTTGAAGAAGCTGATGCCTGGTGGTGGCTGAAAGGAGCCAGTCGTCGAGATACGGAAACACCTGGAATCCTTGACGTCTCAGGTGAGCCGTGACCACTGCCATACATTTGGTGAACACTCTGGGGGCTGTAGTGAGACCAAAGGGCAGGGCTCTGAACTGGAAATGACTGGACCCCAGCCGAAAGCGGAGAAATCTCCAGGAGCATCTGTGAATTTTTATGTGATAGTACGCATCCTGAAGATCTATTGAGCACATCCAGTTGTCCTTCTGTAAGAAGGGCAGAATTGACTGAAGAGTGACCATTTGGAATCTTGTCTTCCTCACAGACTTGTTGAGTCTGCTGAGATCCAATATTGGTCTCCAGTCTCCAGTCTTTTTGGGGACCAAAAAGAACCTTGAGTAGATTCCGGGCTCTGAATGATCTGTTGTAACTGGCTGAATGGCTCTTTTTTGCAGTAGTTTTAAGACTTCTAACTCTGCAATTTCCCTTAGACCGGGTGGTACATCTGGAAGGGAATTTGAGTGATGGAAAGGACTTTCCTCGAAAGGAATTTTGTAACCCTCGGATATGATCGACTGTACCCATCTGTCTCGAGTGAGGGAACGCCAGGCTTCTGGGTACAGTGATAGTCTTCCCCCGACTGCCTCCAAGGATGGACAGCTGGGCAACATCTCAGGGATGCTGAAAGGGCTTGTCAGAGAGAGGCTCTCTGCTTCCCTGGTTTTGTGGACCCCCTCTGCCTCTAGACCGCGTCTGTTATTGTTACCCCTCTGCCTCTAGGGGTAAACTGACCACGTGAATCGGCGTGACTCCTTGGGATTTATGGAACCACATTTTGCCACCCTTCTGCCCTTTGGGGTAAGGTCTAGAAGGGGTGGAAAAACGGACCCCTATGGCAGAAAGAGTCTTGCCGTCCTGCTCACACCTGGTCAACGTTTCCTTCACTTGAGGGCCAAACAAAGCTGACCCATCAAAGGGAGAGTTTGTGAAGGACGCCTTAAAGGGATCTGCAAAATTACAGAGCCACATCCAGGCTTGGCGCCTAAGAGCCACACCTGTACCTCCCTACTACTCCATCTGCAGCATATGATATCAGTCGCATGGAGGAGTTAGCAATAGAATTAAGGGTTCCTAGCTGCGAAGCAATTTTTTCTTGAGCCCCTGCAGCTGTAGGATCCTGTACTACTTCACCTAGCTCCTTAAGGATATCCCCTCTGGAGTCTGGTGAAGTGACATAGGTAGTTCAGTGAACACATAGCAAAGGTCGCTGAAGAGAACATCCGCTTACCATACCTATCTATGGTCCTAGAGTCCTTATTAGGAGGATGGACAGGTATGGAAGGATCTGCAAGTTCCTTCTTAGTGGCAGCCACCACCACCATGGCATCAGCAGGGACACCTTTCGTGAGGAATTGCTTGTCCGACGGGGCAGTAATAAATTTAGAAGGCCTCCTAGGGACTGGCTCTACAGAGTCAGGAGCAGCCCACGCCTTTCGAGCAATAACCTGCATAAGGGGGTCGAAAGGCGGAGACACCCAGGAGGTGGAGGGCCGAGATCCAAACACCTCCAGGTATACAGACTCATCCTCAGAGGGATTATTGGTGGGCCAGTTTCCCCTCTGTCTAAGGAGTACTAGGATGTCTGAAAAGGAGACATCCTCAGAGGGGGATCTTGGGATCCCTCTTACTCATCTAAGTCAGTATCTGAAGTGATAGATTCGGGAGTCTACGTGTTTCCTCTTACAGGTCCTCTTTGAGGATCCCCTGACTGATCAGGAGAATCCTCGGAAGAGGGGGTTCTTCCCAGTGGGGAAACCTGAGGCGGAGGATCTCTGGGTCCGGGAGCAAGAGAAGTGGTAGAGATATCGACAGGCACCATAGAGGGAGGAGCTAAGGGAACAGACTGCTGGCTGACTCCAGTGGCCAGCACACTCTTCATCACCTCGGCTCCCTCCCAGGGACGTCCGAGAGAACCCGTTCCGAAGAACCAGGAACTCCAGGACCCACCGAAAGGGAAGGCTCTGAGGCAGATGTCGGAGCCGAGCTCACCAAGGCCGAGGCTCCAAGGGGAAGAGTGGGGTCGGACAAGGGTCCAATGCCACTCACCCCTCGGAGGAGACCAGGAAGCCCGACCACGAATCCCTCTAAGGAAGGTCTCAAGAGGAGATAAGAGTAGAGGCTGAAGAAGCAGAAGGGGTATCTGTCCCTCAGCTGTAGCAGAAACCATTCCCAAGACTCCAACTCCAAACTCTGGGGTAGAGTCGAAGGAGGAACTGCAATGGGGTGTGGACTAATAGTCGTCTGTTGAGACGGACTATGTAGCATCTGGGCCAGTGCCTGTGATTTTAATAATCTACTGACCACTCTCTCTAAATCATGGTCAGAAAGCCTGGATGACCTGGATGATCGGCTCCGATGGCTCCCGAGAGGAGGAGAAGCTGGAGCCGAGTATCGGCTCCAAGGAAGGGACCTAGACCTCTTCCTCGAAGGAACCATCGGAGCTGACGAAACCATGGAAGCTGTCGGAGCCGACAACTTTTCGCACCGACAGAAAGTTTCGATGCATCGGCTCGCCGGAGTCGATACAGACATAAAGTAAGGGTGTCGGAACCGGTCGGCCGACACGAAGCCTGAGCCACATGGTGATCGGAACTGATCGAGCCGACACCGGTGGCGAACCAGAATCGGCACCGATAGCCATCGGTGCCGAAGGTTTGTGCAACTAGAATCGGCTCCAGCCGAGCGATCTCGACTCTGAAAGAGTCGGAGCCGAGGCCGCAGGCTTGGACACAGAAGCCTGGGCCTTGGAAGACTTAGAAGTCTTAGACGGAGCCGACTTAGCCGGAGAGCCCTCCGGCTTAAGTAGGCCCCTCAAAATCAGCTTATTTCTCCTTTCCTGCAGGACTCTCTGGCTAAAAGAATGACAAATCGCACAGGAGTCCTGCAGGTGGAGAGGTCCCAGGCAGTATAAGCAAGAAGTGTGACCGTCTGTCAGAGACATCTTCTGACAGCACGAGTCACACTTCTTAAAGCCTGAGACCCTTTCCTTAGACATGGTGTAAAAAACACACACACACACACCTGTCCAAGAAATATAACAATCCCCCCAAAAAAAGAGAAACTATTCTCTTACAAACACACACACACACACACACCCTAACAAGGGGGGGATGGGATGGGAGAAGACCTGACTAAAATCTTTAAAGGAGAGAGGGAATTTAGTCAGAAAGGGACCAAAACTAGTCAAACTATTAAATTTAAGTCTAAAATTAACTTTGAACTGAAAAGAGGGGCAAAGAAGTAGTGTATAAATCACTTACCAGGAGCTGGTAAAAGGAGGACCTCATCAGCGAAGCGGCAAACGAGATCTGGGTACTTACCGCCTTGCATCATGGGATATGGGGCTGCCTCGAGCTGGTAAAAGTGACTCTCGAGCTTAGCAAGTGCCGAGTCGGAGCCGAGGATCGGCTCCGAACCCATCAAGCAAGAATGAAGGTGAGATTGACAACTTAACATGTTATGTTATAATGCATTTCATGGCCTTACAAATAAGTCACTTCAGGCTGATGGGCATATAGTCTCTGTGCTGTATACCATACATTAAGAACAGAGCCTGTAACCAGACTCAGGTTAAACAACTTATGGAGAGGTTCTGCTAGGGCATGTTTAGTATTACTTAACAAGCAGCCTGGTATGTCATCTGGTCCCATGGAAAAAAGTTTTCTCAGTCTTATACAGCACTTTCAGAACACATTCTTCAATGACAATGGGGGTGAGAGAGACAGAGATTATAGGGCTTTGGGCAGTCATCTCAGAAGTTAAATTTCCACTAAAATTTGTTTGCTAGTATTTTGGCAACGTCCATCGATTCAGACCAGGTTTTGCCATTTAATAAGAGCTCTGTACATTATTCAGCTTGGTTTCTTAGTTTTCTAATATAACTAAACATAAGTTATACACTTACCATCTAAATCCAGCTTTCTCGTATTAGTTCAGACACTGGATCAAATGGACTGGTTGCCAATCTTTGGCAATAACCACTCTCTTGCTAGCTGAAGCCTCCTCTCATTCCCTAGTGACCTGCTGCTGACTCTCCAGATCAAGTGATGCCAGAAAACAAACATGGCAGACAACTGTGTTGAATATTGTCAATGACACAAGGAACAAACGAGAAGGGAAAAAAAAGGCCTCTGGTACTCCTCCTCAAGGTCCCTTTGGATATACTCTCTGAAAGAAGGCAAGTGGGCAGGATGCTTCCAGTGTCCATTCTAATACTAACTAAAACCGAACATTCTGGCAAGTACAACATTTATGTACTTAAGGCAGTATAGTCTGGAAACTGGTACAAATGCCCAGAATCCCCAAAAGACCTAGAGAGGCACCCTAAAATGGTACAAATGCCCAGAATCCCCAACAGACCTAGAGAGGCACCCTAGAAAGAACTCCACAAAGGAGAGAGGCTCCAAAGAAGGTTCTAGTTCTAGAAATGGTGTTCAAACTCTAATGCTTTGCAAAGCTATGCATATAAGAATCAAGCAGCAACACAGATGTCATTCAATGAAATTCCTGAGAAAAAACAGTTGAGGTGGCTTGAGCTCTGACAGACTGCAAAGTTTATGTTAGAGAAGGAATAAAAAGAAGTTGCGTCTTACCATAACATTCCATCTGTGTTGTCGATCTTCATCTATTCTTGACTTGTGGGGCAGAGTCCCCAGCTACCTTAAATCCTGGGTGGTCCTATGGAAGAATATTCCTCAGAACCATAGAACCAAAGGAGTATCTCCCCTTGGAGACCATATCCAATTTGCAATAAATAATGAAAGTATGTGGATTAGCCCACAATGCAGCTGTGCAAATTTCGGACATGGAAGGTTTGAAATGAAAAACAGCCAAAGCCACCATAGATCTGGTAGAATGTGCTTTCACTGGCATAGGGAGCTTTATCTTACGTTTTGTGCAAATGAAAGAGATGTAATCCCTTAACCACAGGGACAGAGTCACCTTAGACACTGGTTTGCCCAAAGTTGCACAAGCAAAGGATACAAATAACTCTTCTGATCATCTATATTGTTTAGCTCTATCTAGACAGAAACGTAATTTCCTGTGTACATCCAGAAGGTGAAGGCAGTACTTGCCTTTATTTGAAAAATTTGGGAAGAATACAGGCAAGTCTATGGACTAATTGATATTGGTTTCTGATATCATTTTAGGAAGGAAAGTTGGGTTCATTCCGAGTAACACACTGTCTTTAAGGAAAACTAAATATGGAACTTTAAAACATAAAGCCTGTAATTCAGAGACTCGCCTTGCCAAAGTGACAGCTATGAGAAGTAATGTCTTCAAAGAAGGAAATGTTAAATCACAAGTCGCTGCAGGTTCAAATGGAGATGAAGTGATTGTAACACAAGGGTCAGGTCCCATGGCGGAAGAGAGTTTTTGAAAGGGGGCTTTAAGCGGATTATGCCTTTAAGAAAAACCTTACAAAGTCTGTGAGAAATTAAGGGCTGATTCCCGGAAAATGTTGTACAAAATTTGAAACAGCTGTTAAGATAACCCTGACTGTAGAAGCAGAAGCTCCTTTACTAAAGGTGGCAGCTAGAAACTTCAGAATTTGGTGCTGAAAACGAATCCAGACTATTGTCAGAAGCTCAAGTAAAAAATATCTTTCATTTACTAAGGTAGAGACTTTTGGTGGAAGGTTTACGGGAAGCCAACAAAATGTGTCGCACTGTGGAAGGAATGCCACTATGCCTGGCGACTACAGGAATTGGAGAAACTAAGCAGTTAGCTTGAGAGTTTGAAGACTGGGATGCACTAGTCCCTGGGGGTGGGACAAGAGATCCGGAACTGGGTCCAGAGTCCATGGGCAGTGTAGTAGATAAGGCCAGATGGAGGGAAACCATATCTGCTGAGGCCAGTAAGGAGCAATGAGGATCACTTTGTTTCTCAACCAAGCTGCTTTCTTGAGAAAGAGAGGAATCAGAGGGAAAGGCATAAAGGAGACTTGGGGGCCAATCGTGGAGAAGTGTGTCCCTGGGGAACTCCCCTGAGGAGGAATTAGGGCAAAGTAGCTTCTGCACTTGTTGTTCAAGGGTGAAGCAAATAGATCACAGCAAGGCTGGCCCCAGTGAAGAAATCTCCTCCGCCACTCTGGAATTCAGAGACCACCCACGAGGCATGAGGATGCACCTGCTTAGTTTATCCACAATCACATCTGAACTCCCTAGGATGTGTGCTGCTATCAGAAAACAGTTGGAAGTTATAGTCCACTGTCACACTCTAAGGTCTTCTCGACACAATGGGTAGGGCTTGCTTCCCCCCACTTGCTGATGTACCAGACTACAAACATGTTGTCTGACTAAATAGCCATCATCCCTTGAGGTAAGGCAGAGTGAAACACTTGCAACTCCAGTAGCACTGCCCTTAACTCTAGAACACTGATATGCAAATTGGCCTCAGAGGGGGACCAAATGTCTTGAACTGCTTCCTGAGATAATGCCCCCCCCCCCCAATCAGGGAAGCAGCAGTGGTCATTATGGCCTTGGGCTGAGGGGGAACAAAGGAGCAGCCTAGAAGAATCTCCTCTGAGTGCATCCACCAGGAAAGGTCGTTCTTGCATCGACTGGATATATAAATTAAATGGTTCATATGGTGGGGTAGAATAACCCACTGGTTTGCAAGTACCCACTGTAGAAGTCTCATGTGAAATCTTGCCAATGAAACCAATGTGATCGCTGCCGCCATCTAGCCCAATGCCTGCAGAATTTGATAAGCAGGAATTTTGTTTCAGTGAAGAAGAGGGAGGACCTGCGACTGAATTTTCTGAAACCTGTGTAGACGAAGCGATTCTATGCAAGAAACAGTGTTTTAGACGAGCTCTGATAAATGTCATTTCCTGAGGAGGAGTTAGTTGAGATTTTGCAGGATTGACCATGATGCACAACTAAAGGGCAGAATGTAGTCTGTAGCTTGCAGTAGTAGATGCCTGGTGGGAGCAATGAGGAGCCAATCGTCTAAGTGAGGAAACCCTCGGAATCCATGCAGCCTCATATGTGCTGTGACTGCTGCCATATATTTGGTGAACACCCTGGGGGCTGTGGTGAGGCCAAAGGGCAGCAATCTGAATTGGAAATGACTGGCTCCCATTTGAAAGTGGAGAAACTTTCTTGAGCATTTGTCCACCCTTATGTGGTAATACGCGTCTTAAAAGTCAATAGAACACATCCAATAGTCTTTCTCTAAAAAGGAGAGAATTGACTAAACCATAACTATTTGGAATTTTGCTTGTTGGACGAAAACTGTTTAGAATACTGAGATCCAAAATTGGTCTCCAGTCCCCGTTTTCTTTGGCACTAAAAGAATCTTGAGTAAAACCCGGATCCTAGTTGGTCTGGTGGGACTTCTTGGATGACTCTCTTTCTAGAAGCTTTTGCACTGCTATTGCTGCTTGAACTCTAACTGGGTGGAATGTCGGGGAGTCTTGTTGGGAGTTCTTGGATAAAAGGTGATGGGAATTAACCTCTGGAAATGATCCTTAGCACCCAGGCATCGGTGGTTATGAGTCATCAGGCGTTTGGGTGCAAGGAAATTCTTCCCCAGACTGCTTCCAGAGGTAAGCAATCAAGCCCCCCTTCAGGAGCGCTGACAAGGTTGACCAGAGAACAAATCCCTCTGCAGACCACCCTTCCCTCTGGGACCAGTTCCACTACAACTCCCCCCTCTGCCCAGAGGGGAGTCTGAACCACGTCTGTCCTGGATAGGCTTCTGGGATTCCTTGAACCGCATCTTACCACTCCTTTGATTCCTGGAACAGGATCGTTGAGAAGTGAAAAAACACATGCCCACAGCAGATAAAGTCTTTCCATCCTTTTCAAACCTGGAGAGGGTTTCCTTTACTTTGAGAACAAATAAAGATGATCCATCAAAGTGAGCATTGATGAATGAAGACTTGAATGGTTTTGCAAACTCACACAGGTGCATCCAAGTGTGTCTGCAAATAGCAATGCCTGAAGCTGCTGACCCGGTCGCCCCTCTGGCTGCATGTGCAATGGGCCTCATGTACAAGTTTGAGATAGACTCCAGGGTACCTAGTTGGGAGGCCACTTTTTCCTGGACCCCCTGAGCCACAGCTCCCACTAGGGTATCTGACAGCTCCTCGACCATCCCTTTGAAGTCTTGTGAAATGTACCAAGAAGGTCAAGGATCTAATGGAGAAGGTCGATAATCCATAGACCCGCTTCCCAAATATGTCCATCGACCTGGACTCTCGGTTCAGGGGGCAGACAGTAGAACCTTCCTCGGCCTGTTCTTTTTTGGTGGCGGCCGCTACCACCATGGCATCTACTACTAAGCTGTTAGCCCAATGCAGTTGATCTTCTGGAGCAGTAAGGATTTTGTCAGTGCTTCAGGGGACTGGTTCCACAGAGTCAGGAGCCTTCCAAGCCCACTGAGCGATTAGTTTAATTAAATCGTCAGCGGGCAGGGTCAGCCAGGAGGTAGATGGGCACGCACTAAAAGCCTGCAAGTACACAGATTCCTCTGAAGATGGGTTTGTGGACTTCCAATCACACCTCTGTCTTTAGGGTCTCCAAAGAAGACATCTTCCAGGGGTGACCGTGGGGAACCCTTCCCTTCATCGAAACAGTCTTCTCTATGATGGATTCTTCAGGAGAATCAAGGTGTTTCCTCTTACACAATCTCTTCTGAGGGGACTCTTCAGTGGGAACATCTGAGGAGGACTTCGAAGACGGAGTTCCTTTAGAAGGCAATTCTTGCGACCGTGGAGCGCGCTGTCCAGGGGTACAGGCTGGTGGCTGAAGAGAAAAACCTGGGGTCACAGGGGAAGACTCATAGGTTCATACTAGGCTATCTGCCCTAGGGCATGTATAAGCCTAGCCAGAGTGTGTTTGGCTTTCGCCACCCATTTTAAATTAATTTTGCTATGCCCTTTTTCGAGATTAGTATAGTGTGCCTCTGTCTAACAGTGACACAGAAGTGATACCCGGGGTAAACCTACAATCCCCCCATCCACTCATCAAGATTCCTCTTGAAGAGAGTCAATGAGGGACTCTGCCTAACCTGGACTGGGATTTTATTCCAGAGTGAAGGGAGCCTCTGGGTTATGAATCTGTCCCTCCAGCATGTCCTATTTATTTCAGTGCTGAGGTTCAAGTCTCTCGAGCGCGTAGCTCGATGGGATTTGGATTTTCTGAGGTGCAGCATGTCCATTAATTCCGGGTTGGACATGGCTTTATACGTCAGGCACAGATCGCCTCTCAGCAGGCGGTATGCCACTGAGTAGAGCTGGAGTTTCTTTAACCGGGCAGCATATGGCATCTGTTTGAGCCCTTTGATCCTCTTGGTGAGGTACTTTTGGGGTCTTTCCAGTTGCTGCAGGTGTCTAAGGTACATCCCAAAAGGGGCATTGTACTCAATTATGGGCCTAATGAGGGATGAGTAAAGAGGCACGATGACATCCCCTGATCTAGATGTGAATCCCTTCATGATTAGGTGGGCTATATAAAATGTTTTTCTAACCACTTTGGCCACGTGATTGTCAAATGAGAGGTTGCTATCAACTTGGGTCCCCAGGTCCCTAATTACTTCTTCTGTACTTAATGGATTACCACCTATGTGGTAATTTGTGGGCACCTTGTTTTTGCCAAAGGGGATGACTATACACTTTTTGGCATTTAGCTTGAGGCCATGGCTCTGGCACCAGTTGTCTGTTTCTATGAGGCCCTTCTGCAGGATGCTTGTGTCGGCTGGAGAGTCGATTATGGCGCCCAGTCTGCAGTCATCTGCGAACTTGGTCAGCCACAGTCCTTCCGTGTTGGCCTGTACCTCCGAGAAATATACACCGAACAAGAGAGGTCCCAGGACTGAGCCTTGTAGGATGCCACTTGTAACTGGTTTGGAGTCTGACATGGCTCCAGCAATTCTAACCATGTGGGTTCTGTCCTTGAGCCAGTTTGCAACCCATCTAGTGACATAGGGGTTTATATTTAAGCTGGTGAGCTTATCTATAATGCCTGAGTGGGGTATTGTATCGAAGGCTTTTGCGAGGTCCAGGTAGGCTGTGTGGACCACCTTCCCCTCGTCAATGGCCTTGGTGACTGTTTCAAAGAAATTGACCAGGTTTAAGAGGCAGGATATGCCCTTAACAAAACCGAACTGGGTAGGATCCAGTGTCTGTAGGTCCCCAATATCTTTATTTATGAGGTCCATGATGATCCTTTCCATAGCTTTGCAGACCAAGCTAGTCAGGCTTATGGGGCGATAGTTTCCAGGATCCGTTGAGGCACCACCTTTATGGAGAGGGACCACTGTTGCTGTACGCCACTCTTTGGGTACATATCCTGTGGTAAGGCTGAGATTGAACAGAAGTTTTATGTTTGGGTTTAGCTCTTCTTGGAGTTCATGTAGGACGCAGCCCGGGAGACCGTCTGGTCCCATTGATGCTGTGTTTTTTGCTTTGGAGAGGGCGGCTCTTACCTGAGCATCTGAGATGTCAGGGGGGCAGCACTCTGCTGGGACAGATATTTGCCCTTTTGATGGGGAGGGGAAGGGAGAAATTTATTATTAATTATGGAACTCTATTTCCCAATGGTATGAATTTAGATGTATAATTATTATTATGAAATATTATTTATCATACGTATTTTGTATGTATTTCTTTAAAATGCAATATATTTATATATAATTGATTAATTGTTTAATTGATATGATTGACTAAGTGAGGTGTGTATTTATACGGGTTTATGCATAACACTGTTATTCCATGTGAAGGTGAAGGCCGAGGTACCAGAATCTAGTAAAGAAAAATTTTCAATCCAGTTTGGCTGCTTCATTTGTTCTGTTTTTCGTTGATGCTTGTGTTATGTGGCGGATCCTAGCGCCGGACAGGCAGCTCACCGTGACCTTCTCCTTGTTCAGCCTGGTGAGCGGGACGTCAGAGTGCCTGACAATAGAGTCACCTATTACAAGTGTATCAGGTGTGTTGTTTAGCCTTAAGGGCTGTGACTGTTCGGCACACTGGCTTTGTGAGCTATGTGTTGCACGTGTTTTGTTTTGGGGTAGCGGTTGCTTGGGTGTCTGCTTTGGAGGTCTCTGCTGCTTAGGCAGATTTTTATTTAGAGCCTCCGAGTATGCTTTTGTGTGTTTATGTGTTTGGTTTGCTGTCGTGGTAGGTCTATGTGAGACTGGAATTGTAGTGGGTGTGGTTTCCTTCTCCTCCTGACTGGTTACGCCAGTACTGAGTTGAGAGAGCTTAGCCTCCAGTTTGGCTATATGGTTGCATCTCTCACATGTGTTGGAATTTGTTGGGAAGAGGACAGGGTTGTCTGTGTACATGAGGCAGTTGTAACATTGTCTCAAGATTCCCAGATTCACCAGCTGGACCGGAGAGGAGATTGACAACTGACCTTTGGACATGCTAGAATAGTATTGGGAATTCCTTTATAATTGAAAAAAAGGGCCAATGGGGAACAAGGTACTCAAGGGGAGTTTGTGAGGGTGTAGTGCTTTTAATTTTTTATTGCTGACTTATATAATTGCTTAGTGAACAAGTGCCAGGTCACTTAAATGCAATGTGTTACAGGTAACTTAAATGCAAAAACGACAAACAGTAACTTTCTTTCAAGTGAAACAAGGAAATAAGTACAGTAAGCAATGCAGATATCACTAGGGATCCACAGAAGCGCTGAAAAGCCGAGTATCCAGTAACCAAGGAGCCATCTGAGATGAAGCAGTGGCTAAAGCCCTTACCATAGCCTTAAAGGCAGGTCCCGCTGATGAGAAATGGGAGCCCGGAACAGAGACAAACTATGAACTGGGGTCACACCTCGCCCAGACAGTCCCACCTGACAGACTGGAACTAAGGATGGGTCCCCTGCAAGAACACCTGGAAGAAATTTGGCCAGCTCCATAGAAACACTTGGGGCTGGCCCGAATCCCCCAGGCAGGATGGTGAAGATTTTGTCCTGGGGACCCGACCGTGCCAAAGGCTAGACGCGACATCAAAGACGAAGTGTTGTCAGCGCTGAAGCCATTGGTACCGGAGATGAAGTCAAGAGCTCTAAAGTCTGTGTCGAGGTTAGAGAAGGAATATAAGTAAGGGTGGATACAGAAAAACCTTCTGCACCAGAAGGGAGAGGGGGCTCAGCTTGAGAAGAGGATGGGAGACCCCGGCCTGTCAAGATCTGATCCACCAACCTAACAATATCAACCTCAAAGACTTCTGGTGGAGTGCATGGATAATCCACAAGGCAAATTGGGTCTCTCTAGGAATGGACTATGGAGCTGACCATGGAACGGGTCCCAAAGCTGGAGAATAGATGCACCTGGGTTCTGTAAATACCACTAATTTCGGCACCGTTTGCTGTACCATGGGGGGAAAATGCAGAGAAATAGTAGAAATGACAGTTGGCACTGGTATTGGAGCCATGGTCAAAGTCGGAACTGTGGTAATTGAACTTGGAACAGTTGTCATAGCCGGTGTAGAAGACATCGGTGTGATTTTCAGTGCCGGGGATCTAGACTGCTCTGAGAGCTTCGGAACCTTAACTTTCAGTTCTGAAGATGAACCTTCGGAAGCATGCATTTTTTTTGACAATAGGTGCTGATGGAGATGTTGGCGCCGAACTGGAAGACTTTGATCCAAAAAGCTGGAGGTGACTGGTCAGCCTTGGACAAAACTTCTATGAAAGGGGCTTTAAGGAGCCCTTTAAGAATCAGTTTATTCTTCCTCTCTGCCAGAGTTCTATTACTGAAATCCTAGCAGATGGAACAGTCTATACTCAAATGGGGAACACCCAAGCAGTAAAGACAGGATTTGTGGTTGTCAGAGTTTGACATTTTCCTGCCGCACTCTACACATTGCTTAAACCCTGCAGTGGAGTTTTTCAGCTTTTCTGCCATATTCCTGACAAAGTAAATAGAAAGGCAGAAAAACAAAGGTAGAAAGTTTTGGAAAATAGGACTTTGCCTACACAAAAGGAAAGGGGAAAAAATCTACCAAAAATAGTAGAAAGGCTACCAACAGTAGAGATAGGAAAGGGAAATGGTAAAGGGAGAATTTACCAGCGGTAACAGAAAAAAATACAGCACACATGATATGGACAGCCCAAGTATAAAAGGACAGAATGATTTTGGATGAATTGGAAGAATAAGGATGTATAAAAATATACTTGGCTACAAGAAAGTTGGCTGACACGTCTTGTTGAAGAGCAGCAAATGAGATCTAAGGTAATGTGGAGAGGGGCTTGTGTAGACTTGCAGCTAAAGAGATTTTTTTTTGGCTGATGTGAGCTATATAATGGCCGGATTGTTTCTGAGGATTGGAACCATAACTCACAAGTCAAGAATAGATGAAGACTGCTATCAGATCAAATGGTAATGAAATCCAACCACTTTGCAAGGGATTGTTTTGTTACTTTCTGACCCATTTTTCTTTGTTGAAAATGAGGTTGAGTTGATCATATTTCCTAAAACTTGGTATCCTAAGTAAAACTTTATCTATGCACATCCAAGTAATACAATCAGTATTTTCCCCACTTGCTGAATTCTGGAAAAAATACTGACAGAAGAATAGACTGAGTGAGGTTAGTACGAATGGCCACTTAAGACAAGAATGGAGGACTGGCTCCAAATGGGGTTGGAGGTTGGCATAATGGTTAAAGTATTTATCTTACAGACACAAGGTGCAGGATTTGATTCTCACATGGGGTAATTGGCTAGGCTTAAAATGGCCTGCAAGAGCAGTTAGCCTAGTACTAATTTATGACCCAATAAAACACTTTTTATAAAAAAATAAATAAATAAAAAATAGATATGGATGCTTATAAGACAAGGCTTGTATTTCTGAAACCCATCTGGCTGATGTAACAATCACCATAAACAGAGTTTTCCAAAATAGAAACTTCAGATCAGAAGAATAAGCTAGTTCAAAAGGAGGTAATGTCAACTTTTCTAAAATAAAATTCATATTCCAAGGAGGAGTTGGTGAATGTAAATGAGGCCCTTTGTGAAATACATCTCTAAGAGCCTTGCATGTCCTGTGAGATGCTAAGAATGGTAGTCCAAGTAAAAAGAAGAAATAGCTGCTACATGCACTTTAATGGAGACGGATTTAGCCCCTTTATAAATCAGAATGGCTAGGAATGTTAACACGGTCGACATTTTGTTTGAATGCTAAATGCTGAAATTAATCAATTTGCTTTTATAGACTGCTAGCAGAATATCTCTGAGATGATATGAGGTCCTCTACTCTGATGAAAACAAAAGCCCATGGCCATTACTGGAATTAAAGAAATTATTCAGTTAACTGAAGGAACAAATATCCAGATAAAGCTGACCAGAGGGGTGGGTTCAACAACCTTAGTTGTTGCAGTAAGAGAAAGAATATTCTCATTAACAGTGGCTTTAGCAGGGGCATCATACCTGACAGAGACAGAATGGAGCTATGGGAATTACCTTGACTTTGCACATCCTTACCTTTCTGTAGGACTTTGTATTAGCGGAATTGGGGAAAGGCATAAATTAGCCCATGGGCCAACTGAGGGCAAAAGCATTTATTGGTGACCTTCCCTGCTGAAGGACTGTGGAAAAAATTCCTGCATTCAGTGACTACTGGTTTATCGAAGCTTGCAACAAGGAATGCCCCACCTAAAAAAAATTTTTTGGGCTACTAAATTGTTGAAAGACCATTTGCGGGGGAACAATATCTAGCTGTTTGCCCGTGATTACAATGGATATCCCCAGAAAGTGTATTGCTAAGAGAAAGTGTTGTGAAGCTATGGTCCATTCCCAAACTCTCATTGCCTCCTAACAAAGGGGATAAAAAACAAGTTCCTTCATGTTTGCTGATGTACCATACCATTACCATGTTGTCAGACTGGATGGGCACTGAACTCTGGGGGACCTGATCATGAAATATCAGCAACACTAGAAAGACCACTCATCTCAAAGACACTGGTGTTCAATTTGGCATTGTGGAAGTCCCACTTTCCTTGGATAGTCCTGTCTAAAAAATGCCCTGCCACCCCAGCATGGACGAGTCCACTGTTAAATTAGCCATTAGGGTTGGTTAGATGAGTGGCCACCCTACTGCCAAATTCTATAGATTTGCCCACCCTGGCAAGTGCCTTTTGCAATTAGTAGAGAGTCTGACAGCCTTGAGAAATGACATCTTTATCTTTGTCTCACTGAACTCTCAAATATTTAAGATTTGTCAAGTGAAGCCTTGCGTATGGAGCAATTTGTTTAGCCACTTCCATGATCCCCGGTACTTCTGGGATCATTGCTGCATCAGAATTTGGGGTGTCTAACATCCCGACTGCTTGTAGTAATGCCAACCTTTTTTCCAGAAGCAGTACTGCCGAATGCTTTGTGATATCCAACTGGCAGCCAAACAATGTGAAGAATCGTGTGGTTCCATCTGAAATTTTGGATAACTGACCGAAATTCCCAAAGACAACTGAGGTAATCTTTTACAGTGGCAGCAATGAAACAGTCATCCTGGTAAAGAAATATTCTAATACCAAGTAGTTGTATGTGGACTGCGACCACAGCCATACATTTGGGGGGGAACTGCAATGAATACAAACAGTAGTACTCTGAAATGAAAATGACTGGCTCCCACCCGGAATCCCTGGCTTTTTAACATGGAGGGAATCATCTTTCAGATCCAGGAAGCACATCCAATACCTTCTCTCCAGACAAGGCAAAATGGATTGCATTGTGACCACACAGCAAGACTCCTTCACAAAATGATTTACACAACCAAGGTCTAAAATGAGTCTGAGGTCCTGTGTTTTTCTAGTTACCAAGAAGAACCTGAAGTAATATCAAAACCTGCTCTGGGCATGGTAGAACCTCTTGCATGGCTATTTTCTGTAGAAGGATTTGAACCTCTTGTTCCACCACTCTTCTTTGTATGGGTGACACTAAGGGAAGAAGAGTGAATGGTTGTTTGGGGGCTTCCAAAAAGGTTATAGAATAACCTCTGGTACAACTTTCCTGACCCAAGTGTCTTGTGTGACATACAGCTACAAAAGAGGGTGCAGAGAAACCATCTCCCAACTGACTCCAGAGGGGAGTAGTCAGGCAGCCTATCAGTGCTGGTATTGTTAACACAGTGTATTCATGGCAGCCTTTTTGTTGCTGACCACCTCTCCCTCTAGGGTCATGACAGTTGTAGTTATTCACTCTACTGAATACTGATTATAGCTCTGCTGGGACTTCCTAAACCAGACAGTCTTAGCCCCTTTTCGGTTTCTTTGAAAACATTTAAACCAAAAAACACATGACCAGGGTTTCTGGACTCCACACAGTTTTATTTAACACAAATTGTTAAGCACTTTCATCAATCCAAATTGACTTCATCAGAACAATTACTGCAAGGAGAAAAAAGAATTTAAAAAGGTTAAAATCAACTACTATTGGCTAAAAATAAACCAATCAGTTTACATTGTTAAAATTAAGTTTAAAAAAAAAAAAACATTTTCGTCGCCATTATAAAATGCATGAGAAAATACAAATAATTTATGCACTATAAATAAATTATTTCAACATTTTTTTCCAAATTAACTAAAATGTTAATTTAAAGTGCTTATAACTTTATATTTTTCCTGCCTTTTCCTTCAATACTGGTATAATACATACAAAATAATTTAAACCAGGGTGCAGGTTAGCAGCTAGCCTTAGTTGCCACATTAACTCTTTCTCACATAAAATGTTCTTCTAATCCCCACCTCTCAGGTCTACTTGCATCGTGTCCAAAATAGCAAATTTAAAACCAGAAAAATTCTCACATAACATGCTGTGCCTATAAAAGGCATTTGTGTCTGTCTTGTTTTTTTATGTCATATAAATGTTCGTAAATCCTAGGATCTGAGGGCTCTCTCCATTTTACCAACATAAAATCCCATGCAGGTGTTACATTTTGCAAGGTACACAATTCTGTTGGTAAAACAGTTTCCCTTTCTAAAAACCACTGTAGTTTCAGTTCTGTTAGATAAGGTAAGAAAAGGTATCTGCAGGATAAAACTACACTGGGGGCCACCGCCCACATAGTTTGGTACCATCTTTATTGTTTTGATCTCCCACGCCACCTTTGTTTTCTAGGATTAATTTCAAATTGGCACCCACCTTATTTTTCACCCCAATATACAGAGGACTATATTGTACAACACATGCTTGTGCAAAATTGGTGGGGGGGGGGTCTAAAATAGATGCACCACCCATTTCCTGTCCTTTCAAGGGTCCTTTGCCTAAAAGCAGCTTATATCTCTTCCCTCATTCATCAAGGACTCCTTGTAGAATAGTCTCAACCAAATTATTGGGGTACCCTCTGTCTACAAACATATTCCTCAAGTTAAGGAATTCATTCTCGACGTACTCTTTGTGAGGTCATTCGTGCAATCCTTATAGCCTGCCCCTTTTTTTCTGAGATAGAGGATGACGGCTATTAAAATGAAGGTATACATTACAAGAGGTCTTCTTGTGATACACTCTAGATTTAAAACCTTCCACTTCTTTAGAAATAGTGGTAGCCAGGTAATGTATTTCCCTGTCATTGTACTCATAAGTAAATTTTAAAAAAGAGGTGGTACTGTTTAAATATTCAATAAAACCAGGTACTCTCTTTTCATCAACCTTCCACAGAATAAAAATGTAATCCAAAAAGCTATTATATATCTATTATATAACAAAATCTCAGAATTAAAACTACTCTTAAAAACTTATTCCAGTTCCCATTCTCCTCCTTCTTTCGGCTTTTCCCAGTTAGGGATCGCCACAGTGGATCACCTGTCCGCTCATGATTGACAGTGAAGTTTTTACGGTGTCTAATTGCCAGCCTGGCGCCCAACCTTCCACAGAAGGCACACACACACACACACACACACACACACACACACACACACACACACACACACACACACACACACACACACACACACACACACCTAGGGCCAATTTAGAGTGTCCAAGCCACCTCTACAGCATGTCTTTGGGATGTGGGACGAAACCGGAGCACCCAGAGGAAACCCACACGACCACAGGGAGGACATGCAGACTCCGCACAGAAGGCACCCCAGCCAAGGATCAAACCAGGGAACCTCTTGCTGTGAAGTGACAATGCTAACAGCTGCACCACTGTGGCCACCCATTCCAGTTCCCATCCTAGCAAGACAATATTATTTAGCACAAGCTGCCCCCATAGCCACCCCTTTGGTCTGTTGATAACACTGCCCTTCAAAATAAATAAAATTATTATCCAATATAAGAGCCATAATCTCACATAACAAATAGACCTCTTCATGTTGCAATTTAGAACACGCGAAAAGCATTTCTTCAAAATATTCAAACCCCTCCTTCCTAGGGATACAATAAAACAAATATTGAACATCAATGGTCAAAAATGGCACTCCAGCAGACCATAAGTCCTGTTTCAACTAACCCATGAGTCTAAGTGTGGTAACCCTTCCACAGCATGTTTAATCATCCTGTCCACAAAAACTGCCAAATTATGGGTTTTGGAACCACCCGCCACTACAATAGGTCTAAAGGGTGGTGAAGACATGTTTTTGTGGATCTTAGGGATACCAAACATCACAGGTACCTTGGGGTGGGAATTTGAAAGAAAATCATACATCTCCTGATTAATCCGCTGATCCAATATATATTCTTCTAGGAAACTATCAATACACTGGTATGAAATATTGATTTGATTTCTGGAGACTTGTAAATAGTTGTCCTCACTGAATAAAATATTCTGCATTATATTAATATAATCTTCAGTATTAAAAACCACAATGCCACCTCCATTAGCAACTTAATTTTAACAGTGTAAACTGACTGGTTTATTTTTAGCCAATAGTAGTTGATTTTAACCTATTTAAATTATTTTTTCTCCTTTTAGTAATTGCTCTGATATCTGCTGTGGTGGTGCTGCGGTAGCGTTGTCGCCTCACAGTAAGACGCTGACCAGTTCGACTCTTAGCTAGAGCGTCTTCTGCATGGAGACATACGTGAATGGGCGTACCTTCGTTGAAGGTTGTGCGTCAGGGCTGGCAACTCGGCACGTAAAAATCAACTGCCAATCATTAGCGGACCGGAGTTCCACTGTGGCAACCCCTAACCGGGAAAAGCAGAAAGACACAACAGTACCGGGAAAAGCCGAAAGACACAACAGTAATTGTTCTGATGAAGTCAACTTGGATTGATGAAAGCGCTTAACAATTTGTGTTAAATAAAACTGTGTGGAGTCCGGAAACCCTGGTGGTACGTTTTTTGGTTTATTTGTTGTTCTTTTTGCACCATTGCTCCACTTTAGGGTTCTTTGAAAACATTATTGGAGGAGTTGCAAACCTGATCCCAACAGCAGTGAACAATTTACCCTCCCTGCCACCATTGCTGCAGTTTCTTTTTGACCTTCTGTTCAAGCGGAGAGGATCCATCAAATGTGGAGTTGACAAAAGCCACCTTAAAGTGATGCACAGAACTTGTTAACAGACCCAGGCTTCGAGCCACATTGCTAAACCTGGCCCAGCAGATCTATCTGCTCCATCCACCGCATTGCACACAAGACTCAATGAAGTAATGAAATTAATTGTACCCATCGAGGTATACAACTACTGAAGGACATTTCCTGTGGCTAGTGTTCCAGAGTTTCCAGTACCTTGTCAGTCAGACCTTTCCAAATCCAGTCAGGGGAGGTTGTCTTAATGGTTAAGGTGTTTACCTTCCAAACACAAGGTGCAGGGTTCGATTGTCACATGAGGTAATTGGCTAGGCTTAAAAAAATAGCCCACAAAAACATTTTGCCTAGTATTAATCTATGTTCTTTGTCTGAAAAAAATTGAAGCCTGCAGAAATTAAAGCACTGCTGGTGAGTCCCTGCTGGGTGACCAAACCTATATTACTTGTCTGTGACCTTTTAGAGCTGCTTTCTGATACCTGCTCCATTTTGTTTTCTGCTTGGCCTGGTATTTCTGTTTCATGCGAGAGGTGGACTCAAATGATCTAGGCTGTACACTTCACATGTTTTTCTCATTGGTTAAATTCTCTCTTTTTTTAAAACACCTTTATTGAATTATCACTTGTAACATAGGCAAATTTACATTTATACAAAAGTAATCGAACCTCATTAACAAATTAACATGTAGTTACATATATTGCTATATATCATATAACCTAAAAGTGATACTTAAATTCCTCACTGAAATTCTGGGCCTCTGTTTTTGTCTGAAAGGATCTGAAGCCTGCATAAACTCAAGCACTGCTGGTGATTCCCTGCTGTTTCCCACCCACCCTCACATTTGCTGATCTGCTTTTTAAACCTAGTGGTTTTAAGATGCCCACCCCTACAGTAAATAGAGCTTAATAAGCTTATCCCTCTCTACATCGGTGTTGATACCCTGAATTATTTGCCTTTCCTTGCGTTTATACTGAAAAAGTGCATTTTGCCTCATACTGTCTGCTCTGCTTGACCTGACTTCATTATCTAGATAGCTGTTGGATAAAACAGTGCAGTTTTACACTATGACATTTTTTTTACACAAAAGAGGTCAGTGGATTTTCCATCTGGTGCATTGGGAATTAGCCTGGTCTGTTGAGGATGGGGAAACACCTGAGATTTCTGAATGTAGTTTAACTGGCTGGAGGGCTTATTAATCAGCTTATCTTGTTTTTAGTGCCTTCATAAACATTGTACAGCTGAGTGGCTCTTGGCTCATTGATTCAAACCAAAGTACTATTATTGAATAACCACATTGCTATAAGCTGCTTCAAGTACACTGCTGTACCTGTATCTTTACTTGTGGTAGCATTTCACTCCAGACACTCCTTTACTGTGGTTTTGCATTGGGAGGACTGGAATTGTTCATCTGGTGGCAGTAGGTGTTTACCTGGTCTATCTGAGCTGGGAAATGCAAGAGAGTTCTAAGTATGTCTTTTGCACTTCTCTTCACTTGGTCTGTACTGTTCCGATATTTAGATAGCACAGACTAGATTCAGACCTGCAGAATCTAACCTGTTATTGATACACCTGAGTACAAACCACCCTCTTACATTAAGAAGAGCTCCCCTGAACCCTTGTGGCAGAAGTGTGTGGACCCAGTCTTGTCTGAGCTGAGGATTGCTGGAGAAAGAATCATAGTGTACTTTCCTATTGGTAGATTAGCTTATTTAAGCCTCACGTTTGCACTTTGCAGCCCACCATACATGTGTTAGGGGTGCCATACACTTTGAAACTCAATTTTTCCCTAGACATCTGTCAGTGGAACCCTTCCAAGCTTCCCTACTGCACTATGGATGCACTGAGCAGCACTGTCACACTTATCCATAGCCTCCAATAGAACAAACTGTGAAGATTGGGGAAAAATCGGCGAAGGCTGCCAGCCTAGTCAAATAGAATTTGATACATAATTCTATCATTTGTATAAATAAATGTAAAATACAGGCTTGTGTTTTTAAATGAAAGAAAACACTGTAAAATGTGAACTTCAAGATTGTTGCTGTTGTAAGGAAAATAAAGCCAAGCATTTCAAATGTTCTTTGAAGTTACAATTATCTAAAAAAAAGTGGTGCCGAACCATCTGGCTGAACACATTCTTTCTATTGTCTTAACTTAAGGAATAATTGTTAGAGTCTTCTTCTTCTTTCAGCTGTTCCCATTAGGGGTCGCCACAGTGGATCATCCGTTTCCATTTCTTCCTGTCCTCTGCATCATGCTCTTTCACATCAACCGTCTGCATGTCCTCTCTCACCACATCCATAAACCTTATCTTAGGCCTTCCTCTTTTCCTCTTACCTGGCAGCTCCATTCTTAGTATCCTTTTCCCAATATACCCAGCATCCCTCCTCAGCACATGTCCAAAACAACGCAATCTCGCCTCTCTTGCTTTGTCTCCAAACTGTCCAAACTGAGCTGACCCTCTAATATACTGATTCCTAATCCTGTCCATCCTAGTCACACCCAGTGCAAATCTTAACATCTTTAACTCTGCCACATCCAGCTCTGACTCCTGCCTATTTGTCAATGCCACCGTCTCCAATCCGTATAACATAGCTGGTCTCACTACCCTCTTATAGACCTTTCCTTTCACTCTTACTGGTACCAGTCTATCACAAATCACTCCTGACACTCTTCTCCCCCCATTCCACATTGCCTGTACTCTCTTCTTCACCTCTCTTCCACACTCACCATTACTCTGAACTGTTGATCCCAAGTACTTAAACTCATCCACCTTTACCAACTCTACTCCCTGCATCCTCACCATTCCTCTACCCTCCCTCTCATTTACACACATACATTCTGTTTTAGCCCTGCTGACCTTCATTCCTCTCCTCTCTAAAGCATATCTCCACCTCTCCAGGGTCTCCTCAACCTGGTTCCTAGTCTCACTACATATCACAATGTCATCTACAAACATCATAGTCCACGGGAGCCTCCTGTCTGATCTCATCTGTCAACCTGTCCATCACCACTGCAAATAAGAAAGGGCTCAGAGCTGATCCTTGATGTAATCCCACCTCCACCTTAAATGTCTCTGTCACTCCCACCGCAGTCCTCACCAATGTCACACTACCCTTGTACATATCTTGTACCACTCTTACATACCTCTCTGCCACTCCCGACTTCCTCATACAATACCACAACTCCTCTCTAGGCACCCTGTCATATGCTTTCTCTAAGTCCACAAAGACACAATGCAACTCCTTCCTTCTGACCTTCTCTGTATTTCTCCAACAATACTCTCAGAGCAAACATTGCATCTGCAGTGCTCTTTCCTGGCATTAAACCATACTGCTGATCACTAATCATTACCTCCCTTCTTAACCTAGCTTCCACTACTCTTTCCCATACCTTCAAGCTGTGACTGATCAATTTTATCCCTCTGTAGTTACTGCAGCTCTGCACATCACCCTTATTCTTAAAGATAGGTACCAAAACACTTTCTCCACTCCTCAGGCATCCTCTGACTTTCCAAAATTTCATTAAACAATCTGGTTAAAAATTCCACTGCCATTTCTCCTAAGCACCTCCGTGCTTCCACTGGTATGTCATCTGGGCCAACAACCTTTCCAATCTTCATCCTCTTCATAGCTGTCCTTACTTCCTCCTTGCCAAGAGTACATGTGTGAAATGTCTTTTATTGTTGTAGTTTCCTGAGCAGGTGTTAGCTTGCTAAATAATGCAGTTTGTGGCCTGGGAACTCCAGACTAAGCATCAAAATGATGCAGTTGTGAATAGTGGGAAAACCTAAGTGTCAAAATGATGTAATTTGGGAAGGCCTTAGCAGAGCTGTTTGTTAGTGTTTTAAAAACTATTATTCAGTGAGAGACAAACAGTTGTCTTGGACCATCAACCCCAGTACTGCTTATGCTCTTTATGTATGTAAGCAGGAGTATAGCACTGTGTTTTCTCTTAAGATTAGCTAAAGATTAGAAAACTAGATTAAGTGTTTTTCTTTGACATCAGACCTGTCCTACTGTATTGTTTTAGGTTTCTGTGTGATCTCTGAACTCTTAGATATCTCTGTGGTGTAGTAGTATTGTTTTGTGTTTTAATTATTTATTATTAAATATTTAAAAAAACCTTTACCTGTGGCTGGTTTGTGTAGAGACAAAGTAGGCTCTAGAGTACATTGCATATTTATAGAGGTTATCGTAATAGGCCACTCTAATAAGCCTTAGACTGAATAGTCGCATAACCAACTGGATAATAATATTGCACAGTAATAATTGGACACCCTTTCAAGGGCATTTGGGTCGCTGATAATATTAGCTGGTGGTGGCAGGAATTACTAGCGTATAGTCTGGGTAAAGGAGCACAGCTGAAGAATCTGTGTCAGCCTTTTCCAGGAGTGTCTGTGAAGTTGTATAAATACTTATCTCAAAGTGTGTGTGTGTGTCGGCTACCTGGGCAGGGACATGAAGCACTGGTGGGTCAGAGATGGCACTAGAGGTTAGCTTGCCAGCTAGGCTGAGATCTGGACCTTATAGTTGTGCCAGTGGGGAGTCTTATTGGGGACCTGGAGAGCAAGGGAGCAACCAGCCCCAGACTGACTGCGATCTCTGTGTGCACTTAAGGGAAATTGTACTTTACTGTGTGTATTAGTTATCCTTTCCTCTTCTAGGAGAAGACCTCCCTGGTGTTAGTGGTGAGGATTGAGGCTCCTTGATTGCTGGGCCAGGGCACAGTCGTCACAGTGTGGTGGCAGTGGTTGGGATAAGACATCCTCACAAGTGTTTAGCAGTGGTGTGGGTAGAGTGAATCCTGTAGCTTATGTACAGTGATCTCTGAAAGTGTTTTGTACTCTCAATCAGCCATGCAGAGTATACTCAGAGTTCAGATCACAATTGTTTTATGTCTTTTGTTGGCTTAGTTAGTCTGGGTGAGCAGGCAGCATAGGAATATGGAATGCTGACAAGGAGCCAGCTGGTGGAGATGTGCAAGGCTAGGGGACTGGTGCATGGAAACCTGTCTGAGGGAGACCTTGGTTACAGCTGCATCAGAAAACAGCATCCAGGACGACAATCAGACTGGCAGTGGAGATGCAATATCCTTGGAGAATGGACAGCTCAACCTTCCTGCGAAGGACAATCAGACTGGCAGCGGAGATAGAATATCTTCGGCGAATGGACAACTCAACCTTTCTGCAGTGGACTTAAAAATCCAGCTGGAGCTAGAGAGACTTGAGTTGGAGGCCAGGCGTTTGGAGATAGAAGCCGAAGAAAAGGAGTGTCAGAGGAAGCATGAGAGGGAAATGCTGACTCTTTGCCAGAGTCATGGAGGTAATGGGGAAGGGAGTAACTGGACCCCAGAAGCACAACAGGTCAGTACATTTCTTCCACAATTTAAAGAGGGGGATAATTTTAATAGTTTCATTCACATGTTTGAAAGGGTATGCAAACAGTATAGTGTTGACCAAAGGCTCTGGGTATGGGTCCTGACCCCCTTACTCCATGGGAGAGTTGTAACTTGTATATCACAAATGCCTGACTCTGTCTATTTTGATTATACTTCTGTAAAGAAATGTCTGTTGCAATGTTTTAAGCCAACACCTGAAATGTATAAGAAAAAGTTTTGTGAGCATAGAAGCAAGACAGATGAAAATGTATGTGAATATGTTGTTCAACTGAGCACTTATTTTCATAGCTGGGCACTTATTTTCATAGCTGGGTGACTGGATGTCAGGTCACCACTTTTGAAGGGTTGGCAGACCTTTTGGTCAGGGAACAAGCCCTTAGCACTTTGCCTGAGGACATGAGGATCTGGTTAGCTGACAGGCAATGTGTGTTGGTGCCAAAGAAGGATGCAGCACTAGGTTCTGTGTGGATTACAAGAAATTAAATAGTCACACAGAGTCGGATGCTTAGCCCATGCCTAGGACATGATGATGAGGCCCTAGAGCAGCTGGGTGGGGCTAAGCATCTTACAACCATTGATCTTACCAAGGGTTACTGGCAGGTGCTCTTGACTGCCAGTGCTGAAGAGAAGTCAGCCTTTGTGACTCCTTTTGGCTTGTATGAGTTCACAAAGATGTCCTTTGGGATGAAGAATGTCACAGCAACTTTCCAGAGGCTGGTAGATCATATCCTGGCAGGAGCAGGAGGGTTTGCCCTTGCTTACCTAGAGGATATTGCCATCTAAAGCCATTCCTGGCCAGAGCACATTCAGCATGTCAGGGAGGTGCTGGGCAAACTACAGAGGGCAGGGCTGACCATTAAGCCAAGTAAATGTCAGGTCGGTATGGCAGAGGTCCCCTACCTAGGACATAGAGTGGGGAGTGGTAAGATAAGGCCAGACCCTGCCAAAGTGGAAGCTATTCAGGCATGGCCTGCACCTGTTACCAAAAAGCAGGTGAGGACATTCTTAGGGACAGCAGGGTACTACAGAAAGTTCGTCCCTAGTTATAGTACCATAGCTGCTCCCCTCACAGACCTGACAAGGAAGAACAGGCCAGATAAGGTAGTGTGGACCCCAGCATGTCAGCAGGCATTTCATAAGGTTAAAGAAGCTTTGGGAGGACCCCCTGTGTTTGCCAGTCCAGATTACAACAAAGAATTTGATATGCAGGTGGATGCTTCGAACCATGGGGTGGGGGCTGCACTTAGCCAGATTGCTTCATAGGGAGAAGAGCACCCAGTGGTTTATCTCATTCGTAGGCTCCAACCCAGGGAGGAATGCTACGCAACTGTAGCAAAAAAATGTCTAGCTATAGTGTGGGCATTGCAGAAACGTCAGCCTGATCTGTATGGAAGAAAATTCACTGTAATGATGGATCACAACCCTCTAAATATGGTTAAATAGAGCCAGTCAGCAAAATGCCAAATTGTTAAGATGGAGCCTGGGGTTGCAAGCATATATGTCAGTGCAGCACCACAGTGGGAGTAGCAATGCCAATGCATATGGGCTCTCAAGACGGGGAATGGGGTGAGGTACCCACAGACAGACCTAACCCTCTCAAGCAACATTTCTCAAGGGTCGCTTGAAAAACTAGCTTGAGTTCTCCAGGGGGGAAGAGATGTGAAGATTGGGGAAAGATGGGTGAAGGCTGCCAGCCTAGTCAAAAATAATTTGATACATAATTCCATCATTTGTATAAATAAATGTAAAATACAGGCTTGTGTTTTTAAATGAAAGAAAACACTGTAAAATGTGAACTTCAAGATTGTTGCAACATTGCCATCTGCTGTAAGGAAAATCAAGCCAAGCATTTCAAATGTTCTTTGAAGTTACAATTATCTAAAAAAAGTGGTGCCGAAGTATCTGGCTGAACACATTCTTTCTGTTGTCTTAACTTAAGAAATAATTGTTAAGAGTATACGTCTGAAATGTCTTTTATTGTTGTAGTTTGCTGAGCAGATGTTAGCTTGCTAAATAATGCAGTTTGTGGCCTGGGAACTCCAGACTAAGTGTCAAAATGATGTAATTTGGAAGGGCCTTAGCAGAGCTGTTTGTTAGCATTTTAAAAACTATTGTTCAGTGAGAGACTGAAAGCATTTGTCTTGGACCATCAACCCCAGTACTGCTTATGCTCTTTATGTACATAAGTAGGATTATAGCACTGTGTTTTCTCTTAAGATTAGCTAAAGATTAGAAAGTTAGATTAATTTCTTTGACATCAGGCTTGTCCTACTGTATTGTTTTAAGTTTCTGTGTGATCTCTGAACTCTTAGATACATCTGTGGTGTAGTAGCACTGTCTTGCGTTTTATTTATTATTAAATATTTTAAAAAACTTTACCTGTGGCTGGTTTGTGTAGAGACAAAGTAGGCTCTACAGTACATTGCATATTTATAGAGGTTATAGTAATAGGCCACTCTAATAAGCCTTAGACTGAATAGTCACATTACCAATTGGACAATACTCCACAGTAATAATTGGACACCTTTTCAAGGGCCTTTGGGTAGCTGATAATATTAGCTGGTGGTGGCAGGAATTACTACCGTATAGTCTGGGTAAAGGGACACTGGATAATCTGTGTCAGCCTTTCCCAGGAGTGTCTGTGAAGTTGTATAAATACTTATCTCAAAGTGTGGGTGTGTGTCAGCTACCTGGGCAGGGACACAAACCACTGGTGGGACAGAGGGGGTACTAGTGGTTAGCTTGCCAGCTAGGCTGAGATCTGGACCCTATAGCTGTGCAACCAGCCCCAGACTGACTGTGATCTCTGTGTGCACTTAAGAGAAATTGTACTTTACTGCGTGTATTAGTTATCCTTTCCTCTTCTAGGAGACTACCTCCCTGGTGTTAGTGGTGAGGATTAAGGCTCTTTGATTGCTGGGCCAGGGCACAGTCGTCACAAGCATCTAGCAGAAAAAAATGGTCGAACCAGCACACTCCCTTCCCTAATAATACATACGGTAAAAACCTGCTACAATGGACAGGCAGTTTTCCATCATTTCACCGGCAAGCCTGATTGACATGGGCATCCTGAGATAATATAGTAATTGCCTCATGTGCACTTACTCCTAAAAAAAAAAAATACCCTATGTGAAAGATGTAATTACACATAACACACACACCAGTGCCTCAGCAAATAAGCCCCCGAAGGCAAAACACCTCAAAACTTAATGTCTTGGTCATAGGCGACTCCATAGCAAGACACACAGATGTTCCCCCCACTGACCAGGCAGGACAAGAAGGTCATGGTCAGCTGCCTGTCAGGTTCCAGGATCCATCAACTCACACATGCATTCAACTCACTCAACAAGTATCGTTATGACTTTGTCATAGTCCATGTTGGGGTGAACGACTTCAGATGTACCTCTCTAGACTATATGAAAAAAGACATGACTGAACTCTCAGACTGTGTCCCCCCGCCGCTTTGACCCTAGCCCTAAGCGGCATTCTACCTTCACACCTAGGATGATGCCACAATATAAACAAGAAATGATCAATTTCAACAAATGGCTTACCTTGTGGTGTCAGTCCAGGGGTATCCAGTATCTGTCAGCCTGGAAAGACATGGTCGACAGGCCACACTGCTTTGCCAGAGATGGTCTGTACCCATCTCCTCTAGGATTTCAGATACTGACAGAGGTGCCCCCCCCATAGTACCTTGTTTAGGTAGTGTCAAACCAACAAAATCTCTGATGTAACAAAAGCCACTTGTGACAAACTCAACGTTCTGCTGCTTAATGTCAGGAGTCTAAACATGAAGCTACTCTCCCTGGAAGCACTCCTAACCTTGGAAGATGCTGACATCTGTGCAGTCACGGAGACATGGTTCAAGGTCGCAGACAGCACCTCAGCCGTGCAAGGCTACAACGCCTTTCACATGTTCAGATCTCAAAATAAGCGTGAAAGATCCAAAGGTGGGGTTGTATCCATCTTCATTAAAGCAAAGTACACCTAGAGACCGGTCAGACAGTACGACTCTCAAACTACTCCATGTCCAATTAACTATAAACAAAATACGATACCACATCATTGCTAGCTATAGGCCCCCCACCATGAACCAAGAAAGGCACACCACCTACCTGGACTTACTGGAGTCCATCACCATACAACCCAACACCTTAATCAAGGCAGATTTCAACTACCCTTCCATTGACTGGGTAACATACATGAGCACAAACATGCTCACCCAGAGGTTCCTGGACCTTGTCAATACAAATGCTCTGGAACAGTCTTCACCCCCACAAGGGGCTCAAATGTCTAAGATATAGTACTTACCAAAATGGAGGGTCACTGTACTCCCCCCGTGTGATGCCCTCCCTGCTAAAGTTGGACCATAAATCAGTCTCATTCGAAGTAACTATAGAACCTGTCACTACCACAGGAGCAAAAAAAAAAAAAACAAACTTTTCCAAAGCAAACTACAGCCTACTAAGCAACGATACAAAAAGGTTTATACCCCTCGCAGTCACAAACTATGACACCTATGCAGAGCTGTGCACAAATGCCCTGTATAAACACTTAAGCAGCTGTACAGACTCGGCTGTGCTTGACCACATTAAAACCAGGTCCTCCGAAAAAACAAGACACCCTGGTGGACCTCATGTATAAACAGATTATATAACAAAAAGAAGAAACTGAAATCCAAGAACAAGAGGGAGCTGACTCAGCAGAGGAAGAATTCCCCTCCACAGGTTGAACAAGCAAATCAGAATCTTGTAAAGTTCTCTAAAAATTAACTAAGGTAAAATAGCATCCCTAGCTAAGGATAATCATAAGGCATTCTTTAACTATGTCTGAAATCTAAAAGGGAATGCCCAGCTAAGCGCCGAACTTGTAGTAGATGGTACCACTCATACTATACTAAAGGAAACTGCCAATCTGCTAGCTGACAGATTTGGCACACAACCTCACCCCCCCTTATCCCTACCAGCGATATTTAAAAGCATACTTGACACCAGTCCTCTGTTTAGTATCTCTAGAGGTCAGGTCATATCTGCTCTCTCCAAGGCCAAAAACACTGCCGCAGTGGGACCAGATAACATCCCAGGTTGCTTATTAAGCAATTTAAACAGGACCTAGTGGACCCATTTGGCATTCTCTTTAGCCATAGCCTTAGAACTGGCTTTGTTCTAGCAGATTGGAGAACAGAAACAGTAATCCCCTTGCACAAAGGATAAACTGATCCTGGGAACTATAGACCCATAAGTCTAACCAGCCTTATCTGCAAAGCCATGGAATGAATCATCATGGATCTGATCAACAAGGACATAGGTGACCTTCAAACTCTAGGCCTAACCCAGTTTGGCTTAGTTAAGGGTAGATCATGCTTATTAAACCTAGCAGACTTCTTTGAGAAAGTCACCAAAGCCCTGGATGAAGCTAAGACTGTGCATACTGCCTATATTGACCTAGCCAAGGCTTTTGACAAAACCTCACTCAGGCATCATTGAGAAACTCTCCCAGCTGGGGATTAACCCTTATGTCACTAGATGGGTAGCCAGTTGGCTCACAGATGGAACACATACTGTCAAAGTTGGTGACTCCACTTCTACCAGTAGATCCATCACCAGTGGCATACCATAAGGATCTGTGCTGGGCCCTTTACTGTTTGTCATCTATTTCTTGGAAGTCTAGGTTAAAGTAGATGGCCTTTGGCTTACCAAGTTCGCAGAGGACTACAATTTGGGTGCAATCACTTGAGTCCCCCAACGATGTTAACATATTACAGGAGGGGATAACACAGACAAATGACTGGTGCCAAAACCATGGTCTAAAACTAAAACGCAAAAAAGTGCATTATTATCCTCTTTGGCAAAATGGAATTCCCTACTAATTACAATATTAACAGCACCCTTCATAAGTTCAAACCTAGTGATGTGAGATCTGGGAACAGAGATAGATAGCAGTCTAAAATTCAGCCACCAAGTTCCCACAGAGGCAAGGAAAGCCTTTTATATTGCGCATCTCATAAGTAAAAGCATCGTATCCAGGTCTAAGGATGTTACAACTCCACTGTACTCGACCCTCATCAGACCATTACTAGAGTGCAATGCTCTCTTCTATATGTAGCTCACCAGACACCTGCAGCAGTTGGAAAGACCACTGAGGTTTCTCACCAAGAAAATACAGGGTCTTCAAACCATGACTTAAGCGGACAGACAAAACCTGTCACTGTACTTTGTATCATATAGGCTGCTAAGAGGTGACTTTTGCCTGGCTTACAGGACAGTCTCTGGCTTTGCCCTGATGTATATGCTGCACATCCACAAGTCAAATGGCACGAGAGTCACTTGCTCTAGGGATCTTAACCATACCTGTGACATTAACAGAACATGCTGGAGACAGAGACATATCTTCCAGCGATTGCTGCTACTCTGGAATAAACTTTCAATTCACATGATGAAGAGCTCCTCACTGACTATTCAAACTCAACCTGAACAAATGGATGAGACCCCACAAATTCACTCCAGAGGATGGCAGCCATGTCCCTCATGGCCAGGGGTAGTCAGTGTTTATCATAGACTCGCTCTGTGAATTACATCCATTTAACCAAGCACAATTGAGGCAAGTCAAAATTAACATGGCTGGGCTTGTAAGGGCTCTAGGGCTGCTGGCCTAGTAACCTCCTATGATGCTATGCGCATCAAGTAATTTAGGGCTGTAATGGAGAACATGCCTGAAGCATATATGCACTTCCCCAGTCTGTCCATCATCCAAGATTCTTTGCTCCACAGGATGAATGGTCTGTGTATCCTCCTCCTCTTCCTTTGGGACTTCTTTCTTAGTGTCTGCTGACACAATAAAGGCATCTGCAAGAGATCCCAAGCTCCAATGAGGCCCATTCTTAAGAGTTTGGTGCACTCTATCAGGCTTATGAGGTGTTTGTTCTTTCCATGCTCTAATGCAGTGTTCAGGGGTGAAATCAAGACCGGTTGTACAGTATCAAACAGAGGGACCTGACCTTGTCCTGTTGACACAATCAGGGCAGACATACTCAGCACCAAGTGGTCAGAAACCAAGATCACCAACCACTTGACGCAGAGACCAATGGTGTCAATGGCCTTCCAGCTAAACCAGGACAGTTTTTGGCAACAAGGAGCCAAACGCCTAAAGTGTTAACCCCAACAGGGCTCTGGAAAGTGTTGGGACAGCAGACTGTATCAAACATTTAGTGCTGGTCATCATAAGCCTAGTGAAAATTGGTAAAGATGCAGCTAGTGCCAACTCATTCACTGGAGAAAGAATCCAGCAAGGCACAGATTCTTTACTCAATTCCAAAGCTCTTGGAGCAGAGACTGAGCTCAGGGAGGAGCAGAAGTAGTCAATGGAAGAAGTTCTTCTCTTGCCACCCTAGGAAAAGACAGGGAAGAGAACACCAAGCCAGGGCAGAGTCTTTACAAAGGCTGACATCATACCATCCTAGTGAGTCACCCTCTGCAGGGACCATGGGGAGTGAAAAGACATGACCGAAGCTGGCCTTGAGGAAAGAAATCCTGAGATTCCATGAAAGACCCTATACAGACTGGAGGGAAAGCTGAAAGTCTACATACTTCAGCTGGGGAAAGCTTTCCCCAATACAAGCTGCGTTCCCCCACATCAACTATCCTCCTTTTCCTTCTGTGATCTGAGTGGCTGGCTCTTATTCTGCCATTATTCCACCTCCTTGGCTTTAGTGGTGTCTGCATTCAGCATGCCTTTCAATGCTAAACTATTTTTAAGAGCGCCCAATAAAAATGTAGCACACTTGACAATCAATATGTAGCTAACACACCCCAAGCCACATGACAAAGAGGTTGCATCATACCTCTCATCAGTCCAGATTTTTGCCTCATATTTTTGGTCTATTTCTCATAAATTTGTGGTTTTCTGGCAAATCACTGGGATGATCTGAGGAATGAAGTCACTAAATAATGACTTACATTTGAGTTTCAGACTTCAAATACTCCAGAAAATGTATGTTACCACAAACCATGTTACTCTAGCAACTTTCTAAGTTTATAAGAGCAATATTTAAAATCTGAGCACACTTTTGGGCCTTTGTTCGCCCATTTTTTCGAGCATTGTCCAGATTTCTTGTACTAGGAGGTTGAGAATATAGGTTGTGCGAGTCTTGGGATGGGAGCATGTGTCCACATTTTGTGCTTTTTGAAGCCAGAGACTACATTTTCCGAACTTGTTTTTTAATACAGAAATAGACAAATAGGGAATACACAAGTATTATGCACTAATACTGCTACCATAGAAAACAATTACCAAGGCCAAACTCGTAGTAATGGTCACTAGGCCTACTCACACTCTAGTACAGACAAAAACAAGCATCATGGGACATGGGTGACTGACAGCAGTTAAATAATCTTTCCTACCAAACAGAACCTTTGCTAATTAGCAGATAAGGAAACAACTGGAAAGCAAAGCGTTTTTTTCTTTTTTGAACGGAGCCGAGTAGGGAACAAGAGGGGAAACAGAGTACAAAGGAAATGGTGGTGGAAGAGAAAAACTCTAAAAAAAAAAAAAAAAAAAAAAAAAAAAGAACTTATCTGCCTTTAAAATTGACTAATTCTCTTATAACTCTCTAACTCAACTTAGCTCTAGACATCATTGCTACAAAAAAGTGACGATGAGCTACAGAAACTTGTTTAATGAAGCACACTAGAGGACAAGGGGAGGGGCTTGAGCTTGTAAGAGATTGGTCATTACCAAAGACTGGTTACTCTGGTGGCCAGTTCATTTGTTCCAGTGTCCAGACTACACCAACTTAAAAGGATAAGTGATTTATAAGCATTTGCTTACTAGAAAGTCTAATACAGTCATGACAGAGAAGAACTCTACAGTAATAAGAAGTTATGTACCTACCATAACTTTCCATGTTAGTCGTCTTCTTCTCGCCTTCTTTCTTGCTGGTTGGGTTCGGAGCTGATCTTCGGCTCCGACTCGGCCATTTTCTAAAGCTCGAGAGCTACTTACTGGCTCGAGGCCTCCCTATATCCCACAATGCCTGGCGCTAAATCCCCAGATCTCGTTTGGAAGACCTAACACCATCACAATACAAGAGGACAACCGTTCCAATAGCAAGACTTCAGCTACAGGGCTAAAGAAAATGTAGAGGACATAAAACGGTTAAGGCTCAGCCAGTGACAAGACTCATAGTAGAACTCTTCTCGGTCCATCTAGGCTAGGGGGATGGAGGGTGGGACGCAAGAAAGAAGGTGAGAAGACAACTAACATGGAACGTTATGGTAGGTACATAACTTCTTAATGTTAAGTTGTCTCTCTCGCCTTCATTCTTGCTGGTTGGGACAGCGTCCCTAGCACCTCAGTCCTGGGTGGCTCATCGGAACAGACTCTTGAGCACAGTGGAACCAAAATCAGCTCTACTCCTAGAGGCCACATCCAATTTATAATGTGAAACGACGGTATGAGGGGTGGCCCATGTGGCCGCCGCACAAATGGCTTCCATTGGTAGTCTTGCTTGAAAGGCTACCGACGTAGCTAAAGCCCTAGTAGAGTGGCCTTTAGGTTTAGCAGGGAGTTCTTTATTTCTCAACTGATAAATAAGAGTAATAATAGAGGACAACCACCTGGATAAGGTTACTTTAGACACTGGTCGACCCTGCTTACCCTCCACATAGGACAGGAAGAGTTGGTCTGATTTCCTTATTTGCTCAGTCCTATGCAAACAGAAACGTAACTGCCTATGAATGTCCAACTGGTGTAATTTGTGTTCAGCCTTGTTGGAATAATTTGGGAAAAAACTGGCAGATCAATGGATTGATGCAAATTATTTTCGGAGGGGATCTTAGGAAGGAACGAAGGATTAGTCCTGAGTGAAACCCTATCCTTATGGAAAATTAGGCAGGGAGGATGAACACATAGGGCTTGAAGTTCAGAAACTCTCCTCGCTGAAGTAACGGCCACCAAAAAGAGGGTTTTCCAAGACAGCAATTTCAAGGAACAGGAAGCTGCAGGTTCAAAAGGAGGCAGTATCAAGGAAGCTAGGATCAAATTCAAGTCCCACGGAGGCGGGGGATCTCTCACTGGAGGCCTGAGCAAGATTGTTCCTTTAAGAAAGGCTTTGCAAAGCTTATGGGACATGATGCTGGTTTCTGACAGGCCCGTATGGAAATTAGAGATTGCTGCTAATTGAACCCTAATGGTGGCAGAAGAAGAGCCCGCTTGAAAAAGTTCTGCTAAAAAGTCTAGAACGTTATGGACAGGGGCCGTAAAAGGATCTATATTTCTAGCCTCTGCCCAGAAAGAAAAACGTTTCCACTTACTAGTACAAGTCTTCCTGGTTGTAGGTTGTGCAAAGAAAGGATAATCTCACGCACTGAATTGGAAATACTGGGAAGCCTGGCTAAGGCTGGAAGTGGAGCAACCAAGCAGTGAGGTTGAGAGACTGAAGAGATTCATGCAGCCTGCCTGACTGATGGATCAGGAGGTCCGGAACTAGGTCCAGATTCCAAGGCTGCTCTAGAAGGTGACGATGCAGGAACGGGAACCAGATTTGTCGAGGCCAGTAGGGGGCAATGAGGATCATCCTGCAACCCAGCACAGTAGCTTTCTGAATTAGTTTGGGAATTAGGGGAAAGGGTGGGAATGCATACAGAAGTCCCTGGGGCCAATCGTGAACTAGAGCGCCTCTGGGGGAGTGTCCGGGAAGAGGGAAGAGAGTGAAGAAATTGTCGCACTTGCTGTTGAGAAGGGTTGCGAAAAGGTCGCAGCAAGGCTGACCCCATCTGCGGAAGATTTTGTCCGCTACTGTCCAATTGAGAGACCACTCGTAAGGCATGAGAATAGCTCTTGCTTAGCCTGTCCGCTATGACTTTGGACTTCCCAGGGATGTGCGTTGCTGTCAGAAACCGTTGAGAGGAAATCGCCCACTGCCATAGTCTGAGTGCTTCTCGACATAAGGGATATGACTTTGTTCCACCCTGCTTGTTGATGTACCATACTACAGACATATTGTCTGTCTGAATTGCAATGGTCCCCAGTGGGTAGAGAGTTCTGAAGAGCTTGCAACACTAAAAGCACCGCCCTCATCTCCAAGACATTTATGTGCAAGTGGTACTCGTGGGGTTGCCAGGTGCTCTGGACAGTCCTGCCCTGAAAATGCCCCCCCACCTGATCAGGGAGGCATCTGTGGTCACCATGGCAACTGGAGGAGGAAGGACAAATGGTCTGTCCTGGGATACTGATGAGGAGACCATCCACCAAGCCAAGTGGTCTTTGCACGATTGTGTGATTAATATCTTGTGAGACAAAGGGAGTTGTTGAAAGGACCATTGGGTGAAAAGCATCCACTGGAGAATCCTCATGTGAAAGCGAGCCAGGGGAACTAATATGATCGCTCCTGCCATGAGGCCCAAGGTTTTTGGGACGAATCTGGCTTGAATCTTTCTGCATCCTAATAATACCTGTACATGTCGGCGAATGTCTGCCACTCTGTCTATTGGAAGTCTTGCGGACAGATCTTTCGTATTTAATATTGTGCCTATAAAGGTTAAAGACTGACAAGGCGACAATGCAGACTTTTCGAAATTTATTGAGATACCTTGGTTGGAGCATGTTTGGATGGTATAATCCCTGGCTCAGCAATTGATGCCTGGTGGTAGCAGTAAGGAGCCAGTTGTCTAGATATGGAAACACCTGGAATCCTTGCAGTCTCAGGTGAGCGGTAACCACTGCCATGCATTTGAATACCCTGGGGGCTGTGGTGAGACCAAAGGGCAGGGCTCTGAACTGGTAATGACTGGTTCCCAGCCGGAAGCGGAGAAACCTTCTGGAATGCCTGTCCATTTTGATGTGGTAGTACGCATCCTGAAGATCTATGGAGCACATCCAATTGTCCGGACCCAAAAAGGGTAGAATGGACTGAAGCATGACCATCCGGAACTTCGTTCTTTGAACAGACTTGTTTAGTCTGCTGAGATCCAAAATGGGTCACCAGTCCCCTGTCTTTTTTGGTACCAAAAAGAACTTTGAGTAAATTCCGGATCCTTGCTGGTCTGCTGGGACTTATTGGATGGCCCGTTTTTTTAGCAGTTTTGAAATTTCTTGTACTGCCTGTTCCCTTAGACTGGGTGGAACATCTGGGATGGGGTTGTTTGATTTTAAGGGCTTGTGGACAAAGGGGATATTGTAACCTCCGGATATGATAGACCGTACCCATCTGTCTCGAGTGATGAGACGCCAGGCTTCTGGGTACAGAGACAACCTCCCCCCGACTGCCTCCGAAGGCGGACAGCTGGGCAGCCCCTCAGGGTTGCTGGAAGGGCTTGTCAGAGAAGGATTCTCTGCTGCCCTGATTCTGCGGACCCCCTCTGCCCCACGGGCGGCATCTATTGTTGTTCCCTCCTCTGCCTCTGGAGGGAAACTCGCCACGCGTGTCAGGCACGGCTCCCTGGGGTTTCCGGAACCACATCTTTCCACTCTTCTGACCTTTAGGGTATGGTCTAGAGGGAGTGGAAAAACGGACTCCCACGGCAGATAGAGTCTTGCCTTCCTGCTCACACCTGGTAAGGGTATCTTTCACCTGAGGTCCAAACAGAGCAGAACCATCAAAAGGGGTGTTGGTGAAAGACGCCTTGAAGGGATCAGTGAAGTTACATAACCACATCCAGGCATGTCTTCTCAAAGCCACGCCTGTGTCTGCGGCTCTACTCGCCCCATCAGCCGCATACGAAATGAGCCGCATGGAGGAGTTGACGATTGGATTAAGAGTCGCCAGCTGGGAGTTAATCTCGTCTTGAACCCCCGCAGCTGATGGATCTTGCAGGGCATCCCCTAGCTCCTTGAGGAGACCCCTCTGAAGACGGGTGAAGTGGCACAAGTAATTCAGCAACCGCATGGAGAAGGTCGCTGAGGAAAACATCTGCTTCCCGTATCTGTCCATCCTCCTAGACTCTTTATTAGGGGGATGGACAGGTACTGAAGTGTCAGCCAACTCCTTTTTCATGGCAGCTGCTACCATCATGGCATCAACGGGGACACCCTTTGTCAAAAACTGTTTATTTTGAGGAGCCGTAATAAACTTAGTGGGCCTGCGGGGAGTTGGTTCCAGTGTGTCCGGAGCTGACCATGCCTTCCAAGCCACTACTTCCATCAATGGATCGAAAGGCGGAGACACCCAGGAGGTGGAGGGTCGGGAAGCAAACTCATCCAAGTATACAGACTCGTCCTCAGAAGGGTTAAGGGCAGTCCAGTTCCCCCTCTGCTTAAGGATCTCAAGGATGTCTGAGAAAGAGACATCCTCAGAGGGGGATCTTGGGGACCCTTCCGAATCCTCCAAGTCAGTATCTGATGTGACAGACTCGGGGGAGTCAACATGCTTCCTCTTACATTTCCTCTTTCGAGGGGGCTCCTCTGAAATCTCAGGGGAGGCCTCGGAAGAGGAAGATATACCCAGTGGGGTGACCTGGAGCATTTGATTCCCTTGCTTGGGGTCTGGAGGAGGGGCAGAGACCAAAGCAGGCACCCTGGGGGGAGGAGCTGAAGGGGCTGATAGAGGTGCAGACTCAGCACGCTCCTCATGACCTCGAAGGTGCCCTGTCCGGCAGAGAAGAGGGCCCCCGCTCCGAAGAGACAGGAATCCTGTCTGGCACCGAAAGGGGCGCTCAGAGGCTGATGTAGGAGCAGAGCTTACCTGTGCCGAGGCTCTGAGAGGGAGAACGGGGTCGGACAAGGGTCCGATGCCACTCGCCCCCTCAGAGCCAACGAGGAAGTCCCGGCACCCAGATTCCTCCAAGGATGGAACCACTGAAGAAATTGGAGCCGAAAGGGGAAGCATCGGCGTCGACGTTTCCAAGATCCGAGCCCCAACATGCTCCGGCTCCGAACTGACAGGAGGAGTCAGAGGAGGAACTACTTCAGAAACAGGAACAGCCACAGCCTGATGAGGAAGGCTAGCTAACATTTTAGCCGGGGCCTGCGATTTGAGGAGTCTACTAACCACTCTCTCCAAGTCATCATCAGATAGCCTCGAGGACCGAAAAGAGTGGGACCGATGGCTCCGTTCAGATTGTAGCAAAGGCGACCCCGGAGCCGAGCGAATCGACTCTAGGGATCGCGACCTAGATCGCTTATGGCTCCCTGATGGCTCCGAAACCAAGGTCGGCACAGAGTGAGATTTTGATACTTCGGTTCCGGCCGGAACCGAAATGGAAGCAGACGCTCCACCTGGCGACGGCTCTGTACTGGGAACCGACGGCTTGGTGGACTTAGGGGTTTTGGCTGGCTGAGACTTCGCCGGAGACCCCTCGGGTTTTAGTAACCCCCTGAGAATCAATTTGTTCTTACGCTCCTGCAGGACTCTCGGACTAAAGGCATGACATACCTAGCAAGAGTTCTGCAGGTGTTGGGCACCCAAACAATAAACACAAGAAGTGTGACCGTCGGTCAGAGACATTTTTTGACAGCACGAGTCACACTTCTTGAACCCTGATACCTTGGTATCCTTTGACATGGTAAAGAAAGAGGGATACCAATATAGGAATGTTAGACTAGTGCAAAGAGACTCACACAGTCACACACACACACACACACACACACACACACACACACACACACACACACACACACACACACACACACACACACACACACTAGTCCCACACCTTCACACAAAAAATTAACAAAACTAAGAATTTTGTCAAACTATAAAGGCTAAACACTACTTCCTACTGGAAAAAGGATTAAAAAGGGAAGGGGATAGCCTCTAATTTAAACGGCCTACTTAGAGGGGGGGGGGGGGACTCTCCAAGTGAAACGAGTTCCTAAAGGGCAGAAACACAGGGATACTATTGAAAAATACACTAAAAATTTACTTGCTACTATTACAAAAAGAAGAATACGACCTGAGCCAGTAAAGCGTAACCTCGTAGCTGAAGCGGCAAACGAGATCTTGGGATTGTGCCAGGCATTGTGGGATATAGGGATGCCACGAGCCAGTAAGTAGCTCTCGAACTTTAGAAAATGGCCGAGTCGGAGCCGAAGATCGGCTCCGAACCCAACCAGCAAGAATGAAGGCGAGAGAGACAACTTATCAAATGTTACACAATGTCAAAGAATACAATGCAAGGCAAAACAAACCATCACGTACATGACACAAAAAATAAGAATATAAACAATATAGAAAGAAAATATAGATTTTACTTATGTTGGTGGACTACTGGGGTAGTTTTCTTTTACATTTTCCACTGTATTTGGATTTACCATTTCTAAAAAAATGATTTATGTGCCTATAAAACTCCTTTGTGAATCTATCAGTTGAGTTGTCTCGAGTGATGTTAGTGAATATTGATACTTCATCACAGAATTTGAAATGCCTTGTGCACCTGAAGTCTTTAAATTCTGATACATTAGATTCAGGATGTTCAGATAATTTGAGGGAAACTGTCACTAGCTTATGGTCTGGTCTGACTCAGACAGGGAGTTACTAGTGGAATTGTGAAAGATGATACCGCATTTCTAAGTACCAGGTCAAGAATTTTTTGTCTTTTCCATTAGTGTGTGTGTACCCATCTCACTTCATTTTAATAAAGATGCTTAAAACAATTAACATTTTATCCTATTGCCGGTCTAGTAACAAATTGGTCCACTGAGTTTTTATTTATTGAACCTAAAAACTACTCTGTATATCCTACTTTGGACATGCATGTACTCGATAATCTACTGGTGGACAGTTAAAGTCTTTTAGAAAGGGGGAATTTATCCAAATCATGTAGGCACCTGACAACAACTTCCAGGGTCATGGAAGGTGTCCTGTAATGATTAGCAGCTGATAATGATTTTATTTAGTGTGATTTGGAGTTCGAAAAATTCCATTTGTGGGTCTCTGGAAATCGGTCTAGAGGTGATATAGACTCTGACAAATGTTGACAAGCCACCACAGTTGCTATTGGGTCAGAAGGCATGGTAACCTGTTTGCCATGGTGAGGAGAGAGAGCTTTAAATACATTTCCACCATTTTATTTTTATTTATTTTTCTGAGGGGTGTACACATGTTAACACAATGACAGCAATTAGGGACTTGGGGAGAGTTAGTTTCCCCTTCCCTGTACAGTTAAGCAGCTGTTTGGGTCCTGAATTATATCTGGTGCACTCCTTAACTTTATTAAAACAGGGAGAGGGTTAGCAGTCTTGAGTGCAAATGGTAGTGCATCGATGCGAAAAAGCACTTTCCGCATCGTTGTACGATTACCTTAGTAGGGTAAGGTTTATTTTTGACTGCAAAATTTTACTCCTATAATTTTACTAAAATAAAGCAATTTGACCAATAATGTTTATCAGACTTACTGAAAAGAGGCTGGCTTAAGAAATGCTCTACATATGATATGCATTCAGAGCGTAATAAATCCATAGAAGGAAATTATACTGTTTGCAAATAGTGAGAGCACTTAAAAAAACTGTATGAGGTAGTGATGATTCAGAGGAAATTTAAGGATTGTGGAAGTCAGACATGTTCTATGCAAGAACAGGTGGACAGTTACGTGCAATAATGGACTCGAATGAAGTTGAGGTGGCATCAAATAAAGTTGTTTCTTAAGTGCTTGCAACTACTGGGGAATCAAAATGAGTCAGGTGAGGCTGACAGTAATGTTACTACTACTGCTGAAAATGAGAATGGAATAAGTTTAGGAAGGGCAAAAAAGAAAAGGAGGGGAGAATAAACCAAATGGATTTCGAAGTAGATACAGTTTTACTTACGAAAGCACTGCTGAAAATCAATGTATAAATAAATTGGATAGAAGCAAGAAGAACAGGGCGAATGAAGAAGGAAAATGCTTCTAATAGGGAACTCAGTGTTGAGGAGCATAAACAATCTGCTCCATTAAATTATCGAAAAGTTGCAAGGGATGGATTCTATCTTAGTCATTTGGCAAATAAAATGTTGAGTTATAAACAGGGCAATTAAAGTTATTTTTATTTTTAACAAGCAGAAGTAACTACATAAGAAATGACGCATCAAACCAAAAAAGAAAACATAATTCTAATGTTAAACTACAGAAATTTAAATCGTAAAAACGACTACTTGTGTCTGGTATTTGTCCAGGAATATGTTGATATTGCTATTGTAACTGAAACCTGGTTTAATGAATTTAATCCCTCATTACACTTTTTTTTTTTGGATATCAGGGATTTCATAATTAAAAAAAAAAAAACTCAAGGAGAGGTGGAGGTATCAATTTCTAAAAGGTTTTCTTTTGGAGCTCATATCAAGCTTAATAGTGAAAGTGTTGAAATAATCACTGTTGTTATTCAGGTTTCTTCCTACTAGATTATGCAGTGTGTGTAAAAGAAAAGACCAGGGGGGCAAAACATCCATTATGTCATATTATACCATGATCCCCCCAAAACGTGCACGCTGTTGAGCTGCAGTAGCGCGTTGGTTATGTTATACTAATGGAAAGTGTCCGGTCGCCGCGGACTTTTCCATTAGTATTTCGTTTTTCGTTACTTCGCTATGTTAAATATGTCATACTATCTCTCTTAGATGTGGGTGTTAGGGATATAAGGGTACTAGATCCACTGGATAACTTGGATTATTCTGTGGTGAAATGTAATGTAATTATTACCACACGTAAATAGAAACCCCATACTGTCAATATGAAGAATTTTTATGCTTTAAATGGCCATTCAATAAATAACGTTATTAGGAAATGGAACTGGAAGAAAACAATGTGTTGACAGTTAAGGAAATGCAGGGCAGTTTTTATGAAAATTTCCATAACAGCTGACAAATTTGTTCCAAAATAAGATACGCACTTATGCTTGCATGAATCCCCCATGGATTAATTTTGAAATCAGGGATTTAATCAGAAGAGAAGAGCGATGTTGGCAGAGTGTTAGGAGTAACCATACCATTCGGACTATGAACCTGAATACAAGTCTGCTACTTTACTTAGGCAGATGATTAGGAAAGCTAAAAGCAAACAGAAAAAAAGAGTACAGGAAGGAATGTGAAAGAAAATAAAAAAAAAACTTTTATATAAATATCAGACAATGTTGCAAAGTACCTATTCACAAATTCTACACTTAACAGATATATGGTAGATAAATGATCCCAAACATATGGTCAAATCTATTAGATGAACTGTTTTCACAACTGGCTGTGGGTAGGGATAGTAGTAATAAAATTTTTATTCCAGTGGAGGTTGTAAAAGTGTCCAGATATTATGTTACAGATGGTACAAACAGCTATGGCTAAGATAAGAAAGTACAGTTGTGTACACTTAACATAAACGTAGACGTTTGTGTGTATTCACTGTTGCAGTCATCACATCTGGGTTGTCCCTGCCAGGGTAGTCCTCACTCGGCCCGAATACCAGAGACTTAGTATTTCTGCGTCGGTTGCCATCGCTCCGGGACTGACATCAGGTCATCAGTGGTACAAAATAAGGCAGCCGACGCCATTACATCAATTTTTCTTGCCCTGTCAGAAGCCCCCAATAGGGAGCTAGGTTACGGTGGAAGACCACCACCAGTAGAAAGTCATCATCTTCTTTCAGCTGTTCCCATTAGGGGTCGCCACAGCGGATCACCCGTTTCCATTTCTTCCTGTCCTCTGCATCTTGCTCTGTCACACCAACCACCTGCATGTCCTCTCTCACCACATCCATAAACCTTATCTTAGGTCTTCTCTTTTCCTGTTACCTGGTAGCTTCATCCTTAACATCTTTTTCCCAATATACTCAGCATCCCTCCTCAGCACACGTCCAAACCAACGTAATCTTGTCTCTCTGGCTTTGTCTCCAAGCCTTCCAACTTGGGCTGACCCTCTAATATACTTATTCCTAATCCTGTCCACCCTCGTCACACCCAGTGCAAATCTTAACATCTTTAACTCTGCCCCATCCAGCTCAAACCCCTGCCTTTTTGTCAATGCCACTGTCTCCAACCCATATAATATAGCCGGTCTCACTATCCTCTTGTAGACCTTCCCTTTCACTCTCACCGTTACTCTGAACTATTGACCCCAAGTATTTAAACTCATCCACCTTCGCCACCTCTGCTCCTTGCATCCTCACCATTCCTCTATCCTCCCTCTCATTCACACACATATATTCTTAGTCCTACTGACCTTCATTCCTCTTCTCTCTAGAGCATATCTTCATCTGTCCAGGGTCTCCTCCACCTGTTCCCTACTCTCACTACAGATCACAATGTCATCTGCAAACATCATAGTCCACGGGGACTCCTGTCTGATCTCGTCTGTCAACCTGTCCATCACCACTGCAAATAAGAAAGGGCTCAGAGCTGATCCTTGATGTAACCCCACCTCCACCTTAAACGCATCCATCACTCCCACCGCAGACCTCACCGCTGTCACACTACCCTCGTACATATCCTGTACCACTCTTACATACTTCTCTGACACTCCTGACTTCCTCATACAATACCACAACTCCTCTCTAGGCACCCTGCAATATACTTTCTCTAAGTCTACAAAAACACAATGCAACTCCTTCTGACATTCTCTGTACTTCTCCATCAACACTCTCGGAGCAAACATAGCATCTGTAGTGCTCTTGCCCAGCATGAAACCATACTGCTGATCACTAATCATCACATCCCTTCTTAACCTAGCTTCCACTACTCTTTCCCATAACTTTATGCTGTGACTGATCAATTTAATCCCTCTGTAGTTACTACAGCTCTGCACATCACCCTTATTCTTAAAAATTGGTACCAAAAAACTTTTTCTCCATTCCTCAGGCATCCTCTCACTTTCCAAGATTTCATTAAATAATCTGGTTAAAAACTCCACTGCCATTTCACTTAAACGCCTCCATGCTTTCACAGGTATGTCATCTGGGCCAACAGCCTTTCCATTCTTCATTCTCTTCATAGACTTACTTCCTCCTTGCTAATCCATTGTACTTCACAGCAGAAAGTAAATACCAAAAATTCCTTGTAAGCAGAGAGAGAGAGAGAGAGAGAGAGAGAGAGAGAGAGAAACCAGGACTGCAACAGTGAATACACTCGAACATCTACATTTATGGTAAGTGTACACAACTGTACTATGTTCTTCGTGTTTCACTGTTGCAGTTATCACATTTGGGTTGATTCTCAAAGCTGAAGAAAAGGGTGGAGGCAGTCAAGAAGACTGGGGGCTGGCTAGAATGCCCTGCAAGATTGCGGTGGCAAAGCCTGCCCTGGATTTGGAAAAGATAGGCAGGTGGTAATGCTTGGTGAAGGTATGAACAGATGTCCATGTTGCAGCCTCCAGGATGTCCCTGGTGGGGACCCCTCTGAGGAAGGCTACAGAGGTGGAGGTTACTCTGGTAGAATGTGTCCTGACCCTCTTGGGGGGAGGTTTCCCATGTTGCTTGTAGCAGAAACGGATGCAGTGTGCTATCCATTTGGAAATGGTTTGCTTGGATATGGCCTTGCCCTCTGCTCCTGCAACAAAGCTGACTAACAATTGATTAGTCTTTCTAAATGTAGTCCTCTCTAGGTAGAATCTGAGCTGTCTGTGCACATCTAGAGAGTGCAGAATTCCTTTTCCCTGCTTGTTTGATGGGTGAGGGGAAAAAGGTGGGCAAATTAATTAATTGGTTGAGAGCCACACTGGACACCACTTGATGGGTTAGTCCTGAGGGAGACCCTGTCAGCATGGAAAATGATGAAGGGTTCTACAGCCATTAGTGCTTGTAGCAAGGATAGTCTTCTAGCTGAAATGATGCCCAGAAGCTAGGCTGTCTTTCAAGAGAGAAACTAACTCTGCTGAAGCTGCTGGTTCAAAGGGGGGAGGGCAGGGTGAGCTTTTCCAACACAAAGTTTAGGTCCCAAGCTAGGGTAGGTGCTCTTCTCGGTGGCCTCAAGTTGTTTGCCCTCTTAAGAACTGTTTGATGAGAGCGTGGGAGAAAAGAGGTGGCTCTGTGCTGAAATGAGCAGAGATGGAGCGGCATGAATTTTAATAGAAGAGAAGGATAGACCCCTGTGTAGTAGGTCAGCAAGGTAATCCAGAATGAGAGGTAGGGAGGGCTGTGCCATTCCGGCTCCCTTAGCCTGGCTCCAGGTGCAAAACCTTTTCCACTTCTCAACATAAGACTTTCTAGTGCTAGGGCATCTGGCCTCACGCACATCTAGAACCTGTTTGCTGAGATTGGTAGCTTATGCAGTGGTCAGGGAATAAACCATGCTGCCAGACAGAGTCTGCAATTGGGGATGAATGAATTTGCCATTCCTCTAGGTCAGGAGTGTTAGGATTTGAGGGAGATGCCATGGTGACAGGGGTGACAGGCTGCGCAGCAGTGGGTACCAGTGCTGGCATGGCCAGTCTGAGGCAATCTGGATTGTCCTCGGTTTTTCCTCCCTTTTTTTCAGCAGTACCCTTGTAATGAGCGTTAAGAGAGGGAAAATACATAGACCGAGAGGTTGACCCACTCGAAGGATAGAGCATCCACTTTCCAGGCCTTGCTGCGAGGTTCCCTGGTGCAGAATTTGCTGAGCTAATGGCTGGAGTGGGAAGCAAAGAGGTCGACCTTCAGGGTGCCCCATTTCTGGGTTACAAGGGTGAAGGTTCTTTGGTCTAGCTGCCACTTGTGTGGGTCCAGAAGATTTCTGCTTAAGTTGTCTGTCAGAGAGTTGCGAGAGCCTGGTAGGAATTGTGCTAACAGGTGCAGCTGCATGGCTAAGGCCGTGTGCCAAAGGGTCATGGCGAGCCTGCATAGGGGGTACGAGTGAGTCCCTCCCTGCTTGTTGATATACTGCATCACAGTGGTGTTGTCTGTTTTGATCAGTAGGGCCCCCGGGGAGAGTAGGGGTCTAAAAGCTGTCAGAGCGTGCTGGACGTATTGATTTATTTAGTATTTTTTTTTTTTTTGGGGGGGGGGGATCACTGTTCTGGTTGTTCGCTGTTTTGTATATTCGAGATTTAGGGGTCGATATAACAACATTTGATCATCTGATAGTTTGTTGTTATAATATAGACCCTAAAAATATCTATGTAAACATTTCTAGGCAAAAATCCTAAATCTTCTAGACTTTGTTGCATATTTGGGAGACATACATATATCCTCCCATTGTTTCTTTGTGAACTGCTTATCCAGTCTTGCTTCCCAATCCTTTCTAACCCCGTCTGACTGATTCTTAAAGTTATCATGCAATATTTTATAAGCTGCACTAATTATTCCTTTTTTAATGGCAGCTTCTGTTCTAGATTCTATTAAAAACTCTACCAGTGCTGGTCTTTCATTTAGGAGTCCCCTATTTCTTTCTTTTTGCCTACACTATGATATTAATCCTTGATACAGAAGTATTATAATACTGACCTAGTTATTCTAATAAACCTTGTCATCTGGAGTAATGCCCTAGAAATGTAAAAGTGCTAATATAGATCCAATCCATTGGAAGGGACTTTTTAATGTTGGAAATTGTACACCAATTTGCCTAACTAGGCTAGTTTGTAAGTGTTTTGAGAGAATTCGGATTAGAATTATGCAAAGTACATAGATTTTACTATATCGACAAATATGGTAGCTTAATAAACTTCAACTCGGGCTATTTATTACTTGGATGAAGATATTTCAGTGGAAGTCATGAACTGTGACCTTACCAAGGCTTATGATTTAGTACCTCATAATGCAAATATTGAGAGAATGGAAGTTTAATGGATGCATTTATTAGATGGATTGTTACTTGGTTAAAGGACAGGGTAAACACGGGTTTGCAAAGAGCTTAACATATTATGGTTGTTCCACAGTGATCGATTATTAGTCCTTTATTCTAAATTTTTATGTTTTCCTTTATTGCATCAGATAGATGCTGGGTTGGGAAACTTGCAAACAACATTAAAATTGTTGGATCTATCACATTTACAAGAGTTCAGTTAGAAATGCAAAAATATGCAGTCTGTACATTTCTGTGGACCAAATAGAATGGTGTCCATTTCAATTAAAATAAATGCAAAATTATGCCTTTAGGTGAGAATATAAAGTACCCCTGTAACATGAACACTACAATAATTGATTAATGCGAGTAGCTTGAGGAATACAATAGATACGAATCATAAATTCCAAGGACAGGTGAGGAAGACTGAGTAATGCATATATGCTTAGAATGTTAACGAGAATAATATCCCCATGGAATTCTAAGGTACAGTTACCTATTTATAAAACAATTATCAGACCATTAGTGGAGTATGGAATTAATTAATGTATGTACTCAGTGGAAAAGAAATACGTTTGAAAGAGTGTAAAAGTATTTTACCAAGAATATTAAATCAAAGTCTTTATTAAAGTATGAAGGAATATCAAGAAAAGTTATTTTTCTTACATTACAGGCAATTAACAGCGGATTTAACATGGATATACAAGCATTTGCAAGAAGTAGAATGCTGCTTTGCTAATTGTTCATCTACCATGTTAAGGGTACTAGAACAGCACAGTTGCTCAAGTCTTACTTGCCTGTAACAGGAGTATCTCAGTGGCATAAAAGTTCCGTGCCTGCACAGACAGACACTGGCAGGTTTCCAGTGCTCAGAATCCCCTCTCTCCGACTATCTGTGACAGAAGAATGGTTAAGCCCCTCCCCATTAGGGCAAGCCTAACACCAGTGTCAGAAAGTACAGTTGTGTACACTTAACATAAATGTAGATGTTAGAGTGTATTCACTGTAGCAGTCATCACATTTGGGTTATCCTGCCAGGGGTAGCCCTCAGTCGGCCCGAATACCAGAGGCTTAGTATTTCTACATCTGTTGCTGTCACTCCAGGACTGACGTCAGGTAGTCAGTGGTATAAAATAAGGCAGCCGATGCCATTACATCAGTTTTTCGTGCCCCGTCAGGAGCTCCCAATAGGGACCTAGGTTATGGTGGAAGAACACCACCAGTAGAAAGTAAATTCCAAAAATTCCTTGTAAGAGGAGAGAGAGTGAGAAACACACACACACACACACACACACACACACACACACACACACACACACACACGCACGCACACGCACAAGGGGGAAGGAGGGAGGGAAACCAGGACTGCAACAGTGAATACTCTCGAACACCTACATTTATGGTAAGTGTACACAACTGTACTATGTTCTTCGTGTTTCACTGTTGCAGTTATCACACTTGGGTTGATTCCCAAAGCTGAAGAAAAAGGTGGAGGCAGTCAAGAAGACTGGGGGCTGGCTAGGATGCCCTGCAAGACTGCGGTGGCAAAGCCTGCCTTGGATTTGGAGAAGATAGGCAGGTGGTAATGCTTGGTGAAGGTATGAACAGATGTCCATGTTGCAGCCTCCAGGATGTCCCTGGTGTGGACCCCTGAGAAAAGCTGCAGAGGTGGAGGTTGCTCTGGTGGAATGTGTCCTGACCCCCTTTAGGGATGGTTTCCCATGCTGTTTGTAGCAGAAATGGATACAGTGTGCTATCCACTTGGAGATTGATTGTTTGGATATGGCCTTGCCCTCTGCTCCTGCAGCGAAGCTGACTAACAATTGATCAGTTGTTCTAAAAGATTTAATCCTGTCCAGGTAGAATCTGAGCTGTCTGCGCACATCTAGAGCGTGCAGCATCCTTTCCCCCTTGTTTTGTGGGTTAGGGAAAAAGGTGGGCAAATGAATGGATTGGGTGAGAGTCACACTGGACACCACTTTAGGCATGAAGGATGGGTTAGTCCTGAGGAAAACCCTGTCAGCATGGAAAATGATGAAGGCCTCTACAGCCGTAAGTGCTTGTAGCTCTGATACTCTTCTAGCTGAAGTGATGGCCAGAAGCAAGGCTATCTTCCAAGAGAGAAATTTTAATTCTGTTGAAGCTGCAGGTTCAAAGGGGGGGCAGGGTGAGCTTTTCCAACACAAAGTTAAGGTCCCAAGCTGGGGTAGGAGCTCTTCTGGGTGGCCTCAAGTTGTTAGCCCCTCTTAGGAACTGTTTGATGAGAGGGTGTGAGAAAAGAGGTGGCTCTGTGCTGAAATGAGCAGATATGGCTGAGGCATGAATTTTAATAGAAGAAAAGGACAAACCACTGTGTAGTAGGGTTTGCCATGTAATCCAAGATGAGAGGTAGGGAGGGCTACGCCATTCCAGCTGGCCATTCTGGCTCCCTTAGGCTGGATCCAGGTGCAAAACCTTTTCCACTTGTCAGCATAAGATTTTCTAGTGCTGGGGCACCTGGCTTCACATGTAACATCTTGAACTTGTTTGCTTTCACTGACAGCTTATGTAGAGGTCAGGGAATAAGCCGGGCTTGCCAGGTTGAAGGTCTGCAATTGGGGATGCATGAATTCTCCATTCCTCTGGGTCAGGAGTGTTGGTATCTGAGGTAGGTGCCATGGAGGCAGGGGTGACTGGCTGCGCAGCAGTGGGTACCAGTGCTGGTGTGGCCAGTCTGGGGCAATCAGGATTGCCCTCGGTTTTTCTCCCTTATTTTGAGCAGTACCCTTGAAATGAGTGGTAGAGGGGGAAATGCACAGACCGAGAGGTTTACCCACTAGAAGAATAAAGCATCCACTTTCCAGGCCTTGCTGTGAGGTTCCCTGGTGCAGAATTTGCTGAGCTGATGATTGGAGTGGGAGGCAGAGAGGTCGACCTTCGGGGTGCTCCATTTCGGCATTACAAGGGTGAAGGTTCTGTGGTCTAGCTGACACTCATGTGGGTCTAGCAGGTTTCTGCTTAAGTTGTCTGCCAGATAGTTTAGACAGCCTGGCAGGAATTGCATTAACAGGTGTAGCTGCATGGCTGTGGTCATGTGCCAAAGGGTCATTGCAAGCCTGCACAGAGGATGAGTGAATTCCTCCCTGCTTGTTGATATACCACATCACTGTGGTGTTGTCTATTTTGATCAGTAGAGGCCCAGGGGAGAGTAAGGGTCTGAAAGCTGTCAGGGCGTGCTGAACAGCTAACATCTCTCTGTTTGATGTGCAAATGTATTTGATTTGGGCTGCATTGGCCCTGAATGCACCTGCCGTCCAGGTGAGCACCCCAGGCATAGTCTGATGCGTCTGTGGTGAGGGCCTGGGTGGAGTGGGGTTGTGAGAAGGGAAGTCCCTTGTTGTGGTAGCATGCTGCTGCACACCAAAGAAAATATTTCCTTAGACAAGGTATCATTGGTAAAAAAGTTTCCAGGTCTTGGAAGTGCTGACACCAAAGGCTTTTTAGGTACCATTGTAGTTTCCTCATATGCAGTCTGGCATATGGAATGAGTAGAATGCAAGAGGCCATGAACCCTAGAGCTTGCAGGATTTTCCTTGCGGATAACTGGGTCCTGGTAGCTAGTTGAGAGAAGTAGGCTGTCAGGTAGGCTTGTTTTTCTGGAGTAAGGAATGCCATCTGGGATGTTGTGTCTAGACTTGCTCCCAGGAATACAATTTTTTGTGTGGGGACTAGTTTTGATTTCTTTTCATTGATGGTATACCCCAGGGAGGTCAGTAGGTCCTTTACAAAGGTCAGGTGCTGTAGCAGCTTTTCCTGACTGTGCCTGAATCAGGCAGTCGTCTAAGTATGGATAAATTTGAATATTTGTCTGCAAAAAGCAATGGCAGGAGACAGACATTTTGTAAAAACTCTGGGAGCAGTAGTCAAAGGGAAGCGCAGAGAACTGAAAGTGCATTCATCCTGCCCTATAACATAGTATTTCCTGCATGATTCCCTGATTGGGATATGTAGGGTAGGCCTCTTTTAGGTCTAGGGTCGAAACTTTGGCCCATCTGTAATGCAGGAACATGCTTTATTGCCCTCGTGGAGAGCAGGGAAAGGACTTGCTTTTTGGCCTCTGCCCACTGTTTTGGGGGAAGATCTGGGAACCCTTTAGGCATTGGCAGAGTGTGGAAATAAAATTTGTATCCCTGGGACACTATGTTGAGGACCCAGTGGTCGTTGGTAATGGTGGCCCAGTTGCTTGCGTGGAAGGAGAGTTTTCCTCCTAGGGGCATTAGCAGTTGGGTAGAGGGAGGGGTGGAAGTGTAAAGTCATTGTGAGTGCTTACCATAAGGGGGTGGCTTTGCACTTTCTGATTCTGAAGAGGAGAAACTCTACTGCTTAGATCTCTGCATTCCCTGGGGCTATTGTCTGGGGGGTGGTCTACTTCCCCTCGGTCTGGGCTGAGCTGGCCTGGAAGGGGCTGAAAGGAGCAGTGCTTGTAGGGGCAATGCCTACTGAACTATGGTGGCTGGACCTGTAAGAAGCCTTTAACTGTCTGCATAGACTTAGCGTTTTCTTCCATCTTTTTTAAGACCTCTTCTGCCTTGGTGCCAAATAAGTTGTCTTTGTTCAAGGGTGCGTCCAATAAATTGGACTTGGCAAGGTCTGTTCCTTAAGCCAAGCATGCCTTCCAAGGACAGAACCAGTGACTGCTGCCCTGCAAGATGCTTCTAGGGCATCAAAACCAGACTGTAAGGTGTGCTTAGTTACTTGACTTGCAGAATTTATTAAGTCGTGTAACTATTTTCTGCACAAGCAGGAAAATATGATATTTTTTTTGTTTGAGGAGTTCCATGGTATGTTGCTGATATTTCAGCATGTGGAACTGACAATTTAATGCTCTAATAGCAAGAGCAGCAGAGATGCATACTTTTTTACCCCATCTGTCTAATGCTTGGGAATCCCTATCTGAGGGGGGTGGGATTCTTAACTGAAGTTGTTTTGACTCCTATAGGTCCTTGAGAGATTACCTCAGGGTCAGCAGTAGGATTTTTGAAAATAAATTTGTGAGAGTCAGGGACTCTACACCACCTGTCAGGTTTCCTGGGAGCAAGAGGGAGGGTATCAGGAGTCAGAATGGATTCCATAAAATCATCATCCACAACATCCAGGACAGGAGGAATGGCCAGAGGTCTGTGCTGTGGAAGATCTAAGAATTCCATTAGTCTCTTTTTTGACAGGATAGTCCTGACATTCCCATTGGAAATGCTCCCTTAAAGCATGTAGGGTTTTCCCCAAAGGAAAAGTCCCCGGGTGGAGAGGCTGAAGGAATGGATTCATCTGCATCAGAATCCTCATAAGCAGAGGGGTTGCATATCTTCATATTCAGATGCATCAGAGTCACTGGAATCCTGTTCAGATAAAACTACTGCGGACAAGTCTCTTTCTTTTGTAAGGGGTAGCCTGGCTTCCCTAATAAGCACTATAAGGTCTTCTGCCATTTTAAGCATTTGAGACTGAGGCAAGGAAGCAGATGCCTGAGCTTGGGTCGGCAGTTTTTTGGGTGTGGTTCATACCCTGGGCCTTAGAAACTCGGTTTTCGAAAGAACTGAAGACATGAAAGTAGTCAGTCTGTGTCTAGTATTGGTAGTGCGAAGTACTTCCTCGGAAGCCAGTGCCTGCTCAGTGGCTCTGGACCCATCCAAGGTAGAAACATCTGCAGGATCCTTAGTCGAAGATGAGTCTCGCGGCATACCGGACTCTGAAAGGGTCTCTGTAGCAACCTGCGAATCCACAGAAACAGGCATCAGGGGCTGCGAAAGCGCCTCACTGAGGACCAGAGAAATGACAACTACCTTAACGGAAGTGTCGTCAGCAGTTTTGGACCTGTGCAGTCTGTCTCTGTCTTTATCCTTACGTTTTCTCAGATCGGTAGTAGGATGGCTTACCGAAGCCATATCAGAATTCAAGGACTGACAGCAAAAATATCTAGCTACAATAAGGGCCCGACTATGTATAGTTCTGGTGTTGAACAAAGCACAAAAGCGACAGCGGGGGACGTCGTGGTCTGGGCCTAATCAGATGACGCAGTAAGAATGAAAGTCTCGGTGTAGTACTTGCTTTCCACAGGCGAGACAATTTTTAACTTTTTCTGGCATCGGTTAGAGCAAGAAAAAAGGATCATCAACGGGGTATTTAGCTTTAGAAGACTTCAACATCAATTCGGAAACGAAAACTCAGGTAGCGGCCAACCGGCACTCGTACGAACTGCTGCTTCTTCAGGCTCCTCAGTAAGAAAGACTGATGTAATGGCGTCAGCTGCCTGATTTTATACCACTAACGACCTGATGTCAGTGCTGGAGTGACAGCAACCGACGCAGAAATACTAAGCCTCTGGTATTCAGGCCAACTGATACCCCTGGCAGGATAACCCAAATGTGATGACTGCAACAGTGAAACACGAAGAACATATACTGCTATTCAGGCTTTTAGTGCCAAAAAGGAAGAACCAAGAAAGACCAGAGGCAAACATTTCTTGAAATCAGCCAAACTGCAGCCCCAAAACACCAACATAAATAACTAAAGCCAAACAAGAGCAGCAAGGTTGGATATCAAACTCCATACATAATACTGGGGATGGTAGGTGGGTGCTGCCACTGAGGCAGTGTAAAATCCGAAAATCTACTGCTACAGGTAAGTAGGACTTGCACAGCAGCAACATGTTCATCATTTACATTGTCTCATTAGCATATATGCAGATTCCCAAAGCCTACCCTATTTGGAGGAGTAAGGATAAGGATCCAGGAACCCACTGAGAATGGTCTTCACAAAGCCTGCTCTGGAACTTGAGAAAAACTCTAGTTTGTAATGCTCTGTAAAGGAATAAGCAGAGGACCAAGTTGCTGCTTTAGAATGCTTCTAGACTACACTCCTTTCCAATATGCCACAAACGATAAGGCCCTGGTGGAATGTGCCTTAACCTTGTCTAGGAAGAGATTTATCATGGTGATGATAACCCAAAAACAAGAGCAGAGTATAACCAATGAGTAATAGTTTGCTTACAGACAGACTGATCCTTAGTTTGCCCTAGAACAGAAAACAACAGCCACTCAGCTTTCCCGAAGGGCTTAGTTCTGACAAGGTAGTACCTGAGCTGCCTGTGCACATCCAAGGGGGTTCCTGTCAGAAGAACGAAGACGCATTATGTCAAAAATGCAAAGTGATGAAGTGGCTTTTAAGCGAATTCTTTCCCTGGGAAAGAAGTCGCTTGGCCGCTTCCGTCACTTTGTCATTTTCGGCACTGCAGTGTGATCTCGGAGTTGGTATATTTAAGTAGGGTGGGGTGTGGGGGGGTGAAGCCCCCCTCTTAAAATAGTGTTTACTGTGGTTTTTTTTTTTTTGGAAACAGTGAATTTTTTCCCTGGGAAAAATATTTGCTGTTCTGTCTGTTCGTGCTTTTTTGTTTTCGTTCTTTTGTGGTCGATATAACAGCGTTCGATCTTTTGATCGTTTGCTGTTATAACATAGACCCCATCCAAGGTATACAGAATCTTCTCCCCCTTATTTTCAGGTTCTGGAAAGAAAACTGGGAGATAGAGGACTTTACTCATGGTAAGTTTGGAAACAACTTTTGTCAAGAAAGAAGGATCATGTATGTACCTTGTTCGTGTAGAAAATCAGATAAGGCTGGCCCACTGTGACATCGTGCAACTCAGAGGTCAGAACAATAAGCATAACAGTTTTCCATGAGATGAACTTCAAATCAGCTAGAAAAAGCAGGTTCAAAAGGGAATAAAATACATTTTTTAAGAGCAAAGTTGAGATATCAAGGAGGAGGAGGAATTTACTTTTCTGGGGGTCTTGAGTGCAACACACTTCGTAAATCGTTTGATCACAAATAGGGATGAAAGAGGTTTATCCATGAGCAGACAAGCTGACATGGTCACAAGATGCATATTGATAAAACATCACCAAATAGCTCACACAAATATTTCAAAACTACATGGGTAGACACCACACTCGGCCATCTGATATCTGTTAAGCATCACCTGGAAAACCTCTTCCACTTATAAACATAAGATTTTCTAGTTGTAGCTTTTTTTGCCTCCTTCATTACCTGCTGCACATCCTCATGGAGCAAGTGCCTAAAAGTTATCAGGATAGAATCATTGAGGCTGTCAGCAGAACTGCTGCAAGCTGGGGTGCACCAGTCACACCAGATGCTGTGTGAACAGATCCAGAGTGTAAGGAAGCTTTTGGTAATTGTCCTTGACCAATTCTAATAAAAGGGAGAACCAACTTTGACTGGGCCCAAAGGGTTCTTTGGACCCCCATCTGCCTTGCACTTGAACTCCCTTGGATAAGGTTCTCAATGCAAAAACTGATGTGTCAGTCTGGCCTGATTAAACTGGGGTGGGTAGGGTCTGGACTGAATGATATCAGCTCTATCCTCCCCTGAAAAACTCATTTCACAAAATTTAGCACTGGCACCTGGAACTTCAAGGGAAGCAGGTGTTGGGTCTAACAATTTTTTTAAGCAACAATGAATCTTTTTCATGTGGATTCTGGCCCATGGTGTCATGAGGCCTAACATTTTAAGAAACTCTCTTGCAGGGGCAGCTTTTTGAAAACAATCCCCAAAAATGTTCTTAACAGTCAAGACTTTGTCTTCTGGTAGAAAGACTATCATACTTTTCCGTATGTCCATCATACATTCCTGGGAGACAATTTTTTGTGAGGATGTGAGATGGGATATTTGCAGGTTCAACTTGAAGTTGAGTGCAATTGGCACGTGATAAGCAACTTTTAGATGTAAAGTTACCAAGAAAAAGTGTTCAAGAAGAAGGGATAGGACCATCTGCATGGTGAGAAATACCCTTCTGAAAGTACCCACATTCAAAATTAAGTACAACAAACTTAACACTGGTCTCTATGACAGCTCCTTTTTGGGTATCAAAAAGATTCTGGTGTAAAATACTTTTCCCTTTTGTGGTATAGAACTGGTTCGATACTCCCTGCTAGCAACTTGTGAAGAAGTACCAGAGAGAAAGTACAGTTGTATAAAATTTTGCAGTAACAGTACATGTCCATCTCTTCACTGTTCATAGGTAGGTACTAGGCTATTGGCCCTAGGGCCTATATAAGCCTAGCCAAAAAGTACCCTGGCTTTTACCACCCAAGAAAATTTTCCTGTGCCCCTGTCAAGCAGAACCACAGAAGTGATCCCCATGCTGTTGCAGTATTTGTCATAGAAGGAATGCCCCACCCTGGCTAGAACTGAATTCCCACAAAAAAAGTACTGAAGAGTCCTTCAGTAAATTCCTGCCACCCTCTGTTGAGCATCTTTAGCCACAGAGGCCACCAGATGCTTACTTTTCAGCTTCTTTTTTAAAAGAACAACAGCTTTAACAAAGCTAGGTGGTTCTGAACCCTGCCGAGGCACCTTCTCTCTAACAAGTATTTGGGGAATCCTCCTCCATTAGCCATGGTTCCCCCCCTCTACATCTGTACCAGACGTAGGCACAGCCCCAGCGGACGTGCAGGTAGGCAGCTCCATGTCAGCTTCCAACTAAGTCAGAGCACATGGAGCTGACACTGGCACTGGACAGTCCTTGGGTTCTTCATTCAACCTGATGGAGACATTCAGTGGAGGGTGGACAGCAGCAGGAGAAGTTCATGCCTTTTTAGCTTTCTTTTTAAGCAGTGTCTGAACATCTGGGTGGGTGGATTCAGCAATGGCATCCTAAGCCAAAAGCTTCAATCACTGGTTCACTAATATTTATTTATTGACATTTGTTAACCAGGTTAGTCCAACTGAGCCAGGGACCCATTTTCAGTGGAGACCGGAGGGGAAAAGCTCCAGAAATTCTACAAGTGGGTTCTATCTGTGAGCCAATTTGCAACCCACCTAGTGATATAGGGGTTGATGCTTAGTTTGGTGATTTCATCAATAATTCCTGAGTGAGGAATGGTATCAAAGGCCTTGGCCAGATCGAGGTAGGCTGTATGCACTGCCTTACCTTCACCCACAGCCCTGGTGACTGACTCAAAGAAGTCAACCAAGTTGAGCAGGCATGATCTCCCTTTCACAAAGCCAAATTGCATGGGGTCTCGAGTTTGGAGATTTCCTATATCTTTGTTAATCAGGTCCATGATAATGCGCTCCATAGCTTTACATATCAGACTTGTCAGGCTAATGGGGTGATAATTCTAGGGTCTACAGTCGCTCCCCCTTTATGGAGAGGGATGACAGTAGCAGTGCGCCATTTGGTAGGGACAAAGCCTGAGGTGAGGCTGTAACTGAACAAGGCACACGGATGTGGTTGCCAGTTCACTTTGTAGTTTATGTAGAACACAGCCAAAGATATTATCGGATCTCATGGAAGCTGTATTCTTGGCCTTGGAAAATGCAACTTTCACCTGTGCTGCAGTAATGTTGCGTGCCTGGCATTCTTCCAGTATTGTGATTGGTCCTTTAGGGGGGGAAGAGAGGGGTAAAGTTGGCACTGAATCTGTCGGCCAGTATGTTGGCAATATCTGTTGACTCGGTATGGGAGGTACCATTGTGCAGTAACTCAGAGCAAATCTGAGTATTGCAGTGGAGGTTCTTGATATAGCTATAGAAGGCTTTGTGATTTTTTTAATATCTGCCGCAATTCTGCCTTCATAGCTGGCTTTAGAGGATTTGATGAGGGATCTCAACTTTCTGTTGAGGCTAATATGGGAGTTTTTCAAGTATTGGGACTTCACCTTTTTTTGCAACAGTTTCTTCCTTCTATTGTAGACTTTATTAATGGCAGGGGACCCCCAGATTGGCTTCCTTTTTTTGGAGAACAGCGTCTTGGTTCTGTTGGGTATGGCTAGTTCCATGCATTTATGTACATGCTCATACAGTGCATTGGTGTATGATTCGGCAGTCATGCAGCTATTTACCACTGGCATGGGTGCCGTGAAGTTAGCCACCTCTGTTTTTAGGAGTCCAAAGTCAGCTTTGGAGAAGTTTTTCAAGGTGGTTACCTTTGTGGGGTGGGTGAGATTTCCTTGCTGATTAGGTTGTGGTCAGATCGGACCAGGGAGGGACTGACTATTGGTGTAGGGCAACAGTCACCTATGTTAGTAATAACCAGATCAATCATGTTGCTTCCTCTAGTGGGAGGTCAGAATGAGCTGGTCCAGGGCATTGGAACTGAAGAATTCCAGGAAGCGGTGGGCCACTGCATTGGTGCTTGAGTAGTTTTCCCAGCTGATGGAGGGGTAGTTGAAGTCTCCTAGTAAGAGAGTGTTGGACCTTGAAAGATTCCAGGGTGCTTAGGAACGTGGGGTGGCTGGGGACCTATAACAGACTATGACCTGGATCGCCATCTTACCCAATGTTAGTTGTACCTGAAGCATCTCAGATGTGTTATGCTGGGCTACTAGTCTGGAGGTGCACATATCCTTTATGAATATGGAGACACCACCGCCTTTGGAGCTTCAGTCCATGTTTCGGGGCCGAAAGGTGTGGAATGAGTTATAGCCTGGTAGCGCAGGGGTGCTTTCTGCCACTTTAAACCAGATCTCAGTTACAGTACAAATGTTGATGTTCTCCATTTTGAGTGCTTCAAGCGAGTGCATCTTGAGATTTAGACTTCGTGTCGAGCAGCATGGCCCTCAGATTGCATTTACTTATAGCTGTTACAGTGGTAATTTGGTCTATGGAACACTGCCTAAAAAAGGCACTACAGGGTTGAGGAAGGCTCAGTGGAACCAGCTCAGTGAATAGCTTGGAGACCAAATTCAAACATAGCATTTGGACTGGTGGCTAAGAAGTCCTGAGGATTAGGAACTTGCATATCACATATGTGCCTTAGGGCTTGCACGTAGGACATACATCTGACACTGAATGCCCAGAAGATGTAAAGGTTTTGGTATGCTGGCTGGATGTTCAGCTATCCCCTGCAGGATATCACAGGAGTAAAAAATACTGCAACAGTAATAAGGAAGCACTTATGGAATTTGTGGCAACAATACATGAGGAACAATGCTCAGGAGGTGGAGGAAGAGGAGTGAGGTTTAAGGGAAGGCAGGGATTAAGCAACTTATATAATGTTGGACTGAATGACTGTTGTTATAAAGAAGGAACAAAATATATGTAACATATAATTATGTAAATGGAAAAATATTAATATGGTTTGTTTTCTTTTCTATTAATGTGTGTCTATGTCTCAAGTGATAATTTAACATAGGTGTTTTTATAAAAAGTGCTGAAAAATTTTAAGTATCCCATTTACTTCTCACCCTCTTCCCTAAACATCCTACCCTACTTCTCCATTGTAACTAGAAATAAAAAATATTGCTGCAAAAAATATAACCCATGCACAACAGCTCACTGATCATGCAAATGACCATGGTATCTTGCATGTACTTGCCTTTTTTAAAAAAAAAATATTTAACAAATGACAAAAAAAAATTCTTCTCCATTCTTTTATATAAATGATTAGACCATTTGATAATGCTGATTTCTCATGAAACTTCTGTGTATTTCAATCACATTATATTTCTACGATGCATGTTGCTGTAGATGTAAAAATGTGTTCTGCAAGTCTGGACTTTACAAGTTAATAAATGCAACAATAAATTAATGCTGTTTGTAATGCATATTAAATGATAGAAAAAAATAAGACAAGAACCAAAGCAAATGAAAACAATGAAAACAGAATGCCTTACATAATGCGATCAGGTTATGGTATAATGCAAATGTATAACAGTTTTGGTAATTATGCTAGCTAAAAACATCTGCACAGGTTTATAGGATCTACTTTAGATCGAACTTTTACAATTTCGAACCACATATGGCCGAGACCATATGTTCTAACTTGTAAAAGTTCGAACACTGAAGAAAAAAAAAAAAAACGAAAAACAAAACTAAACATCTGTAGCAGGGGGGGCTACGCCACCCTGCACCCCCCTACTTAAATATAACAACTCCGAGATAGCACTACATTGCAGAAAAGTGAAATCTTCCCATTCGACACTCTACAGAGATCTCCATTAAGTCTGATCTAACTTTTACAAGTTCAAACATATAGTCTCGGCCATATGAGGTTCAAACTTGAAGGGGACCCATACATTTATATACATAAACACACACACACACACACACACACACACACACACACACACACAAAATGAAAGAGAGACTGTCATTATGTAAATTTGCTAAACAGAGAGTCAAATGTATATCAGCCTTAGGCAACACAAATCCACATACTTACAGACGATATAAGAGATCATGATGCCTGGAACGTAGTGGCCAGTCACAGCCAGAACTGAACAGCCAGCACATACAGTGGCACAAAACTGTGAAGGGGTTAGAAAAAGAAGGAAAAAAAATAAAAATATTAAACATGCAGGAACTGTCAATTTGAAATGCAAAAGGAAAGGACTCACCAAATTTATTACACCAAAGTACAGCAAAAAGGTGGAAAAAAAGGTATATAACATACAAACTGCAGACAATGTAAAATGAAAAAAAGACTACCAATGATAAAACATTGCACTGAAATACAAGCTCACTGCCATGCAACACAACTCTGAGTACTTTTTTTTTGCATACTACCAATCATTTGTTTGTTTGTAACCCGCTAAAACTGAGGGTCATAAGGAGTATTCAGCTAAAAGTTAGCAGTCAACAAACTAAGTTCTTCATCTACTAACTGATCAAGGGGCACTTGTACTGTACAATGTAACAGTATTGTTCATGACTTTTTGCTACAGGTTTCACATGGGACAGGAAATTATCTTATTTTGAAATTACATCTGTCGTGCTGTATCATGAACAAACAGTATCTACTTACCATAATGATGGGTACTGTACAGATGGGCCGGTCTAACCTCATCAACCAAAAGTGCTGAAATTCCAGTTACTAGCCCCTCCCAAGTCCATGATTCCATGCAAAATGGTCTTCTCTACAGATCTCGGATGAGACACTCGAAAGAAGACCACAAAAAACAGATGCACTGCATACAGACTTCCAAGTCATGTCTACTGCATTGCAGGGGGAAGGAGAGGTGGGTATGTTGAGGAGTATTGTCCTGCTCATCTAGATCTATTATTACAGTAAGCACATCATTTTCTATTAGTGATTAGGACATCCATCTTCAGCAACCAGTAATCAGAATCTTAAGCTTATGCTCCTGGGTGGCCATTGTGGAAAAGCACCTCTAATCACTGTGGCTTCACAAGAATCCCTAGACTTGGACATATAATCCAGGTTACAGTGTGTTGTGAATGTACAGAGTGAAGCCTAACAAGCAGCTGCACAAATATCACCTACTCATTCATTTCTTAAGAATGTCTGATAGGCAGGCACTGCTGTATAGTTGACTGTGGTGCAGGATCATGTAGCAAAGTTTTGTTACAGTTTTCAGAAAATAATTTGTCGATCAGTTACCAACTTGCAACTGTTAAGTTTCTTAGCTTTACAACCTTCTTTTATCAAAAAAACAGAAATAATGAGAATCTCTTTACTAACTTACTCAGTTATGCTCACACACACAAAATCTGAGCACTGCAATAAGATACTGCTACTTGAATAACTGGAAAGAAATACAGGCAAGTGAATGGACTGATTAAGAGTTACCTCAGGGGCTACTTTATATATATAAAAGAAGAATTAGGTTGCACTGATACTCCAGCCTTATAAATGACCAGACTTTACACACAAGGCCTATATTTCAGTAGTAAGGGCCAAGATAAGGGTTACTAGAAAAAGAAGTTATGTCTTACCATAATGTTCCATCTGTGTTATAGATCTTTGTTCATTCATTCCCATTAGGACCTTGGTTCCGTCCTCGGAATGGATACGGCCATTTCCAAGCTCGCGCCAGCCAAAATTTCTCAGCTAAGACCTACCCATAATGCCCCTCTCCTAGCTACTTCAGATCGAGTTTGCCTGCCCTTAGATAATAGATGTAGTAATAGAAAAAAAATAGTAGGAGGCTCTGTCTGAGCAAATACCCTAACCAGGAGTTCCTAAAGTCCACCAGGAGTCCAGGCAGGGGGAATGAGGGTGGGAAGTAATAAATGAACAAAGCTCTACAACACAGATGGAACGTTATGGTAAGACGTAACTTCTCTATCCGATGTTATAAATCTTTGTTTATGCATTACCATTAGGACTGAGTACCCAGCTACTTGAGTCCTGGGTGGCCCTAAGGAAGGATATTCCTGAGCACCATAGAACCAACAGATGCTCACTCTCTGGAGGCCAAATCCAATTTTTAATGAGATATAAAGGTATGAGGTCTTGCCCAAGTGGCTGCTGTGCAGATATCATCCATAGAGGCTCTGGAATGAAATGCTATAGAAGTAGCCATAGATCTGGTAGAATGAGTCTTTATTCTGGAAGGTAAGGGTAGCTTATTCTGCTGGTAGATAAAGGTAATGACGTTTCTAAGCCAGGAGGATAAAGTCACTTTGGAAACAGGTTTACCTAATCTGGGTCCTGCAAAGGCCACAAACTTTTAGTTATGTACTTACCATAACTTCGAATGTATGGGATCCATCTCGCCTACATTCACAACAGATGGGTTCGGAGCCGATCCATCGGCTCCGACTCGGCAACTAATACACTAGCACGAAGTCTCTCATTGGCTGGGCTACTCCCTATCCCAGGATGCACTACACCTGCTTCCCCAGATCTTGTTTGTTCGCTTTCATACATCCATGCAAACACAGAAAAACTAGTAGTCACTATAACCAACTAAAGTTCTTCAAGAAAGATCGCCAAGAAAAAAGGGACTACAGCTCCTCTAAATCCGAATGGAAGGGGGAAGGAGGGTGGGTAATGAATGTGGCGAGATGGATCCCATACATCCGTTATGGTAAGTACATAACTAAAAGATGTAATGGGATCCTATCTCTACATTCACAACAGATGGGACAGCCCCTAGCACCTACATCCCGGTGGCTCATTGGAACACACTCCTGAGAACTGTGGAACCAAAGGAAGCTCTGCCTCGAGAAACCACATCCAATTTGTAATGAGAAATGAAAGTGTGCGGAGAAGTCCAGGTTGCCGCAGCACAAATATCATCTATTGATAACTTGGAGTGAAAAGCTACGGAAGTAGCCATTGCCCTGGTAGAATGAGCCTTGACTGGAAAGGGAAGGTCTTTGTTAGCCTGTGAATAAATAAAAATGATACAATCTTTAATCCATTTAGATATGGAGGTTTTTGTTACTGGTTGACCCAATTTGTTCACTGCAAAGGAAACAAACAATTGATTTGATTTCCGCTTGAGCGGTTCTATTCAAATAAAACGCAGTTGTCTATGTATCGCGTCAATTGATGCAAAGTATATTCTGCTATTAGAGAATTCTGGAAAAAGACAGGGAGTTCTATAGTTTGTTGAATACAGAAAGAGGAGGCCACTTTTGGTATAAATGCAGGGTTTAATTTCAATGAAACTCTATGCTTGTGAAAAATCAAATAGGGAGGATCAGAACAAAGAGCTTGAAGTTCTGAAACTCGCCTAGCAGACGCTATGGCTACTAAAAGGCCGTTTTCCAAGACAGAAATTTTAAATCACAGGTAGCAGCTGGTTCGGAAGGACGGGCAGTTAGGGCAGCAAGAACCATATTCAAATCCCAAGGGGACAGGATGAGATAAAGGAGGCCTAAGGAGCCAAGCCCCTTTAAGGAAAGCCTTACAAAGTTTGTGAGACATCAATGAAGGTTCAAATGAAGCATGAAAATTAGAGATCGCTAGCTGAACCTTAATGGTAGAAACTGAAGAGCCCGACTGAAAAGGGAGGCCAGAAAATTCAGAACCTCCGATACTGGTGCAGTGAGAGGATCTATACCCGTTCTTGAGCCCAGAAGGCAAACCTTTTCCATTTACTGGAATAAAGTTTGATGGTGGAAGGTTTATGAGAAGAAGACAGTATGTGGACCACGTCCGGCCCGAAGAGCATTGTCTCGACTAAGGATGGAAGTGGAGTAACCATGCTGCCAAGTTCAGGGACCTGAGAGACGGATGAAGCCGTCCTGACTGATGAGTCAACAGGTCTGGCACCGGATCCAGAAACCATGGACCTTCTATCGCATGCCTCTGTAGGAAAGGAAACCAAACTTGACGAGGCCAGTGCGGGGCAATCAAAATCATCTCGCTCTCCATGTAAATGGCCTTCTGTATCACCCTCGGTAGGAGGGGGAACGGAGGGAAGGCGAGAAGACCGGGGGGCCAAATGTGAGTCAGAGCGTCCCTGGGAATCTGTCCTTGAGAAGGGAACAGTGTGAAGAACGCTCTGCATTTCGCATTGTGAGGGCTGGCTAACAGGTCGCAGCAAGGAAGACCCCATCTGTCGAAGATTTTCGCAGCTATACCCTGGTTGAGGGACCACTCGTGGGGTAAAAGAATGGTCCTGCTTAATCTGTCCGCAATCACATTGGTCTTCCCCGTATGTGCGCTGCCATTAGTAAGCGGTTGGCAGCTACCGCCCAGTGCCAAAGTCTCATGGCTTCTCTGCATAGTGGGTAAGACCTGGTTCCACCTTGCTTGTTTATGTACCACACCACCGACATGTTGTCGGATAGGATAGTAATCGGCCCTGTGGGAGAGCGTGATGGAGAGCTTGGAGTACCAATAGTACCACTCTCATCTCCAGGACATTGATATGCAAATGCGTTTCCTGGATCTGCCATGTGCCTTGGACCGAACTGTTCAGGTAATGACCCCACCCTACCTGGAGGCCCGAAGTCACAGTGGCAACGGACGTTGAGGTATAAAGGGTCGCCCTGGTCGATTTGATTGGAGAAGCCACCAATGCAGATCTCGACGGCAACTTTCCGTGATTATGATTAAGTGGTTCAAGGGAAGTTCCTGATAAGACCATTGAACCGACAGTAGCCATTGTAAAATTCGCATGTGAAGTCTGGCCAAGGGAACTAAAAGTATGGTTGACGCCATCGAGCCCAACAGTTGTAGGATCCGATGGGCCGGGCTCTTAGTAGGGGAAGACAGGATTTGACTTGATCTTGTAGGACCTGAATTCTTGCTGCGGTAAAAGGCGCGATTCTTTTGTGTCTAAGTCTGTTTCTATGAAAGTAATACGCTGAGATGGCTGTAGTACAGATTTTGCAAATTGAATGTGATCCCCAAGAAACGCCCAAGGTGAACGTGGCTCTGAGCTTGGAGTAGTAGATGCTCGGAGGTGGCAGTAAGGAGCCAGTCGCCTAGATAAGGAAACACCTGGAATCCCAGACTTCTCAGGTGAGCAGTTACCACTGCCAGACACTTGGTGAACACCCTGGGGCTGTGGTGAGACCAAAGGGCAGTGCTCGAATTGAAATGACTGACTCGGGCGAGCGTAAATGTCTCCTGGACTCTTGAGCTATGGGAATGTGATAGTAAGCGTCCCTGAGATCTATGGAGCACATCCATGCATCTTTTCCAGCAAAGGAAGAATAGATTGAAGAGTGACCATTCGAATTTGGACTTCTTTACTAAACGCATTCAATGAACTGAGGTCCAAAATGGGCCTGAAGTCCCCTGTCTTTTGGTACCAAAAATAATCTTGAGCAAGTTCCTGATCCGATCTGGTCGATGGGGACAGGCTGGATGGCTCTTTTTCTAGCAGCTTTGAAACCTCTAATGCTGCCTGATCCCGCTGACTGGGTGGTACGCCTGGGATTTCCTTAAAGAAAGGGGGTTTGTTGAAGGGGATGATATAACCTCCGGTATTGACGCGAAGCACCCACTGATCGCTTGTTATGGATTCCCAAGCTTGTGGGTGCCAAGAAAACCCCGACTGGCTCGAGTTGCACAGTCGGCAACAACTCAGGGACGCTGGTTGTATGAAGAACCACGAAAGGAATCGCGGTCTCCAAAGTTACGGGGCCTCTGCCACCTCTGGGCGGCTCTTCCAAATTCCCCTGCCTCTGGAGGGGAATCACTGGGTGGAGTAGGGAAAGACTTCTGAGATTTTCTAAACCACATTTTCCTCCTCTCCAGCCTTGGGGTAAGGCCTAGAAGGAGTGGAAAATCGGGCCCCAACGGCAGTCAAAGTCTTGCCCTCCTGCTCGCGACCGAAGTTAGTGTGTCCTTCACCTTGGGTCCAAACAAAGATGACCCATCAAAGGGCGCCGTGAAGGAAGACTTGAAGGCCTCCTGAACAACAAGCGTAACCAGGCTTGTCTCCTGAGGGCAACGCCTGTTCCTCAGCCAGTTCTCGCCTTCGGCCGCATATGAAATGAGCCTCATGGACGAAGTTAACAATAGAAAGGAGGGTAGTCATCTGCGCCAACAGTCGGGCCAGCCTCAGGTAGGTTACCAACAAGAGAGTCATTTAGCTCTTTGAGAAGATCCCTTTGGAGCCTCGAAAATGACATAAGTAGTTCAGCGACCGTAAGGCAAAGGCCGATGAAGACAGGGCACGCCTCCGCACCTATCCATACTCCTAGAATCCTTATTAGGAGGATGAACAGACGTCAAGCCTCTGCCACGCCCTGCTGTGTGGCAGAAGCCACCACCAAAGCATCTACAGGCACACCCTTTGTGAGAAACTCCTTCTGGGGCTGACAAAATTTATTAGGCCTCGGGCACCGGTTCCACAGAATCAGGTGTTCCACGCCTTCGAGAAACCAAATCAAGGAGTTCATCGGGCGGAGACACCCAGGAGGCAGAAGGCTGGGCCCCAAAGGCCTTGAGGAAGACTGACTCCTCAGCTGAAGGGGTTTTGGCTTGCCAGTCACCTCTCTGTCTCAGAATCTCCAAGATATCTGAGAAGGAGATATCATCCAAGATGATTTGGGGACCCTTCTGCGCCATCGAGGTCAGTATCCCATGTAACAGACTCATCTTGAGTCTACGTGCTTCCTTCTTACACAATTTCTTCCGGGGTTCGTCCGAAGCAGTTTCGACGGACCACCGAAGAAGGAACCCCGATGGGGTATCCTCAGGCCCTGGGGCCCCTGCCGGGAGCTGCAACACAACAGAGGCACCAGTCTCCAAATCTAGGGACGGTGAGGTAGAATCTTGCTGAACCGGCAAAGGCATGGCTAGCGCTCCTCATGGCCTCAATGGCCAGACCTCCAGAATCCAAGGAGGTCACTGGTCTAGAGGCCACGATGGCACTGGGAATTCCAGCAGCCGATGCTCGAGAGGAAGACTAGGCACCAAGCACCCAATCCCAAAGTGTTCCCCGGCCCGCTGAAGAGGTCGAGTACCAAACCCTGAACTGGAGGACAGGGTAGGAAGCACAGTCGAACCGAGAGACCTCAAAGGGTTTCTGCTCCGACCGTATGGTTCGCTTTGCTCCACTACACCGACTCCAACGGCTCGAGGAGGTTGGAGGAGGAATCGAATGTGTTGGAGGGGATCGGCTCCGCTAACTGTGCTGGAGCCAAGACCAATTTAGTAAACACTGGAGATTGAATAGCCTCTGTAAAACCCTATCCAGGTCCGAATCTGAAAGTCTCGGCGATTTAGAGGAGGTAGACAATCGAGAAGACTTTCCTCTCGCCCGAGAGAAGGGGACCGCTCAAACGGCTCCAATGCTATCGGCGCCGACTCCACCACAGCATGGACCACCATCGGCACCGGCGAGCCTTCTTCGAGCCGAGGGGAAGAGTCTGAGCTGCACACTTCCACCGCCCAAGCCATTGGAACCGATGGAGGTGATTCACCTCTCGATACTCCAACTTGCGGCCCAAGGCAATGGAGCCAGGTAGGAGGTATCGAGGCAGACCCTTCGACCTCGGCCCCAAGTCAGTGGAGCTGAGGAAGAAGAGGTCAATTTTGTCTTTTAGAAGTCGGGACGGACTTGTCGGAGCCGATCTTTCTTTTGAAGCAACAGGTAGATCTAAGGCTTCCTCAAAAGAAGATTTGATAAGCCCTTTCAATATTAACTTGTTCTTTGCTCTTGAAGAACTCTAGAGGAGAACGCATGACAGACGCTACAAGTCTCTTGCAGATGTTTCGGCCCCAAACAATAAACACAGACTGAATGACTGTCTGTAATGGACATTTTATATTTGCACCGAAAGTGCATTTTTAAAACCTGACTTTTGTTCCTTAGACATGATACAGGACACAACAAGTAAAAACTCTATGGAAATCTTACTCTACCACAACAAGTATAGCACTATACACAAATTGCCAACTGAAAAGCAAGACACACTGCTGAAAGTACTGTGAAAGTTTACCTCACAACAATTAGAAACAAGTTAAACGGCCCAAAGCCCTCTAATTTAAACGGGCTTTGCCCGAAAAACAACTAACCAAAAGTTAATTAAACCTAATAGCACTCAAAGGTAGGGCAAAGGCCCTCTAACTTAAACGGGCCTTACCCGACTGAATAAATTAAATTTTTTGGAAACAAGCACTCAAAAAAACAATAAGAAATAGTAAGAAATAGCTGTTAAAACAGCTGTTTGGTTAATATAGACAAAAATTCCCTAGGTCAAGGACCAATAAGGTAAAAAGAACCACTTAGCTCCAGCCAAGTCGAGACCACGTCCAGCTAGTTAAGCGGCAAACGAGATCTGGGAAGCAGGTGTAGTGCATCCTGGGATAGGGAGTAGCCCAGCCAATGAGAGACTTTGTGCTAGTGTATTAGTTGCCGAGTCGGAGCCGATGGATTGGCTCCGAACCCATCTGTTGTGAATGTAGGCAAGATAGGATCCCATTACATCGATTGATCCGTTTTCCTGACAGATTTAGACCTGTCCAAATAACAACAAAGCTGCCGATGCACATTAAGGGTGTGCAAAAGGTACTCCCCTCTGTTAGAATGCTGAGGGAAGAAAGTCAATAGATTGGTTAATGGAAAAAAAGTACAGTTTTGTACCTACCATAAATGTAGATGTTCGAAGATCCACATTGCTGCAGTCCTTACACTAGGGTAGTCCGCTGTCCTCGGTCGGCCCGAATATCAAAGCATTACGCTGACGTCGGTCAAGGCGCTTAAGACTGACATCAGGACGACAGGGTACAAATGCGCATGACCGACGTCATATCCTCAGTCTTTTCTTGCCCCAGATGTCAGAAGACCCTAAACAGAAAGGTCAAAACCAAATCATATGAACAATATATATATATACAATATGTACAATATTTACAACCCAAACCACACAACCGCCTCTAACAACAGAGGGGAAGGAGGGAGGGTTGACTGCAGCAATGTGGATCTTCGAACATCTACATTTATGGTAGGTACAAAACTGTACTATGTTCTTCATCTCACATTGCTGCAGTCCTTACACTTGGGTAGAATCCCAAAGCAGAGGTAAGGGAGGATGGCAAAACTATAAAGTAGTAGGAGCTGCCAAAATGCCCTGTAAAATAGCAGTGGCAAACCCAGCCCTAGATTTAGAGTAAAGTGGAAGGTGGTAATGCTTAGAGAAAGTATGCACTGAACTCCAAGTAGCTGCCTCCAAAATATCTTTAGTTGCCACCCCTTAAAAGCTGTAGATGTGGCAGTAGCTCTAGTGGAATGAGGCCTAATCCCAGCTGGAACTTCCTTACCATGATGGGAATAACAGAAAGCAATTCCAATCCACTTAGAAATAGTTTGTTTTGACACAGGCTTGCCCTGAGAACCCAAAGCAAAAGAAACAAACAACTGCTGAGACTGCCTGAACCCTTTAGTTCTGCTCAAATAATATCGCAACTGCCTGTGTATATCCAAGGTGTGCAAAATCTTTTCCCCTTTATTTTGGGGGTTTGCATAAAAAGTAGGCAAATGAATAGTTTGGTTTAAAGCCACACTAGAAACCACCTTAGGCATAAAGGAAGGATTAGTACGTAAAGATACCCTATCCTTATGGAAAATTAAGAAAGGCTCAACTGCCATAAGGGCCTGTAATTCAGAAACCCTTCTCAGAGGTAATGGCCAACAAAAAGCAGTCTTCCATGATAAATATTTCAACTCGGCAGTAGCTGCAGGCTCAAAAGGTTGTAGAGTGAGTTTCTCCAACACAAAATTGAGATCCCAAGCAGGAGTAGGAGCTCTACGTGGAGGTCTTATATTCTTTGCCCTCTAAGGAATTGCTTAAACAAAGGATGAGAAAACAATGGTGGATCACAGTCATAGTGAGCAGAAATTGCTGCAGCATGAATCTTAATAGAAGAGAAGGACAACCCTTTGTCCAGTAACTCAGCAAGATATTGAAGAGCCACACTTAAATTAGGCTTAGCAACATCAAATTCCTTTGCTGCACTCCAAAATAAAAAATCTCTTCCATTTATTCATGATACTTTCCTTGTACTAGGCCTTCTGGCCTCCAAAATAACATTCAAAACTTGCTGCGGAAGCTGAGACCTCCAGGGTTTAAAACAGAATATGGGGGGGGGGGCCAAAAAAGGCTGTTTTAAAAGGGGTGGGGGGGAAGGAAAAAAGTTGGGGAAGGGGGGGGGGGGGGGGGGGGGGTTTTTGGGGGGGGGGGGGGGGGGGGGGGGGGGGGGGGGGGGGGGGGGGGGGGGGGGGGGGGGGGGGGGGGGGGGGGGGGGGGGGGGGGGGGGGGGGGGGGGGGGGGGGTTTTTTTTTTTTTTTTTTTTTTTTTTTTTTTTTTTTTTTTTTTTTTTTTTTTTTTTGTATTTTTTTTTTTTTAAATTTTGTTGTTTTTTTTTTTTGTTTTTATTTTTTTTTTTTTTTTTAAAAAATTTATTTTTCCACCTTTTTTTTCTTTTTTTTTTTTTTTTTTTTTTTTTTTTTTTTAAAAAAATTGCAAAAAACAAATTTTGGACCCTGAGACAAAAAAAAACCCCAAAAAGGTTGGGGGGAATTCCCCCCAAAAAAGGCCCCCAAAGGGGCCATTTTTGGAAAAAAAGGCCCCTTACCAAAAAAAAACCCCCCCCCTTTTCCAAAAAAATAATGGGTTTACCAAAGTGCCCTGTCCGGGCCAGAACCGATTAAAATTTTTAGTTTGCAAAAAGGGTAAAATAAGGAAGCACTTATGGAATTTGTGGCAACAATACATGAGGAACAATGCTCAGGAGGTGGAGGAAGAGGAGTGAGGTTTAGCGGGAAGGCAGGATTAAGCAACTTATATAATGTTGGACTGAATCAACTGTTGTTATAAAGAAGGAACAAAATATATGCAACATATAATTAAATGGAAAAATATTAATATGGTTTGTTTTCTTTTCTATTAATGTGTGTCTATGTCTCAAGTGATAATTTAACATAGGTGTTTTTATAAAAAGTGCTGAAAAATTTTAAGTATCCCATTTACTTCTCACCCTCTTCCCTAAACATCCTACCCTACTTCTCCAGTGTAACTAGAAATAAAAAATATTGCTGCAAAAAATATAACCCATGCACAACAGCTCACTGATCATGCAAATGACCATGGTATCTTACATGTACTTGCCTATCTTTTTTAAAAAAATACAAATATTTAACAAATGACAAAAAAAAATTCTTCTCCATTCTTTTATATAAATGATTAGACCATTTGATAATGCTGATTTCTCATGAAACTTCTGTGTATTTCAATCACATTATATTTCTACGATGCATGTTGCTGTAGATGTAAAAATGTGTTCTGCAAGTCTGGACTTTACAAGTTAATAAATGCAACAATAAATTAATGCTGTTTGTAATGCATATTAAATGATAGAAAAAAATAAGACAAGAACCAAAGCAAATGAAAACAATGAAAACAGAATGCCCGCTATATAATGCATCACAGTTATGGTATAATGCAAATGTATAACAGTTTTGGTAATTGTGCTAGCTAAAACATCTTGCACAGGTTTATAGGATCTATTTTTAGATCGAACTTTTATACACTTCGAACCACATATGGCCGAGACCATATGTTCTAACTTGTAAAAGTTCGAATACTGAAGAAAAAAAAAAAAAAACGAAAAACAAAACTAAACATTCAGATAGCAGGGGAGCTTACCACCCTGCACCCCCTACTTAAATATAACAACAACTCCCGAGATAGCACTACATTGCAGAAAAGTGAAATCTTCCCATTCGACACTCTACAGAGATCTCCATTAAGTCTGATCTAACTTTTACAAGTTCAAACATATAGTCTCGGCCATATGAGGTTCAAACTTGAAGGGGACCCATACATTTATATACATAAACATACATACACACACACACACACACACACACACACACACACACACACAAAATGAAAGAGAGACTGTCATTATGTAAATTTGCTAAACAGAGAGTCAAATGTATATCAGCCTTAGGCAACACAAATCCACATACTTACAGACGATATAAGAGATCATGATGCCTGGAACGTAGTGGCCAGTCACAGCCAGAACTGAACAGCCAGCACATACAGTGGCACAAAACTGTGAAGGGGTTAGAAAAAGGAGAAGGAAAAAAAATAAAAATATTAAACATGCAGGAACTGTCAATTTGAAATGCAAAAGGAAAGGACTCACCAAATTTATTACACCAAAGTACAGCAAAAAGGTGGAAAAAAGGTATATAACATACAAACAGCAGACAATGTAAAATGAAAAAAAGATTACCAATGATAAAACATTGCACTGAAATACAAGCTCACTGCCACGCAACACAACTGAGTACTTTTTTTTTGCATACTACCAATCATTTGTTTGTTTGTAACCCGCTAAAACTGAGGGTCATAAGGAGTATTCAGCAAAAAGTTAACAGTCAACAAACTAAGTTCTTCATCTACTAACTGATCAAGAGGCACTTGTACTGTACAATGTAACAGTATTGTTCATGACTTTTTGCTACAGGTGGCACATGGGACAGGAAATTATCTTATTTTGAAATTACATCTGTCGTGCTGTATCATGAACAAACAGTATCTACTTACCATAATGATGGGTACTGTACAGATGGGCCGGTCTAACCTCATCAACCAAAAGTGCTGAAATTCCAGTTACTAGCCCCTCCCAAGTCCATGATTCCATGCAAAATGGTCTTCTTCTACAGATCTCGGATGAGACACTGAAAGAAGACCACAAAACAGATGCACTGCATACAGACTTCCAAGTCATGTCTACTGCATTGCAGGGGAAGGAGAGGTGGGTATGTTGAGGAGTATTGTCCTGCTCATCTAGATCTATTATTACAGTAAGCACATCATTTTCTATTAGTGATTAGGACATCCATCTTCAGCAAACAGTAATCAGAATCTTAAGCTTATGCTCCTGGGTGGCCATTGTGGAAAAGCACCTCTAATCACTGTGGCTTCACAAGAATCCCTAGACTTGGACATATAATCCAGGTTACAGTGTGTTGTGAATGTACAGAGTGAAGCCAACAAGCAGCTGCACAAATATCACCTACTCATTCATTTCTTAAGAATGTCTGATAGGCAGGCACTGCTGTATAGTTGACTGTGGTGCAGGATCATGTAGCAAAGTTTTGTTACAGTTTTCAGAAAATAATTTGTCGATCAGTTACCAACTTGCAACTGTTAAGTTTCTTAGCTTTACAACCTTCTTTTATCAAAACAGAAATAATGAGAATCTCTTTACTAACTTTACTCAGTTATGCTCACACACACAAAATCTGAGCACTGCAATAAGATACTGCTACTTGAATAACTGGAAAGAAATACAGGCAAGTGAATGGACTGATTAAGAGTTACCTCAGGGGCTACTTTATATATATATAAAAGAAGAATTAGGTTGCACTGATACTCCAGCCTTATAAATGACCAGACTTACACACAAGGCCTATATTTCAGTAGTAAGGCCAAGATAAGGCTACTAGAAAAGAAGTTATGTCTTACCATAATGTTCCATCTGTGTTATAGATCTTTGTTCATTCATTCCCATTAGGACCTTGGTTCCGGCCCCTCGAATGGATACGCCATTTCCAAGCTCATACCAGCCAAAATCTCTCAGCTAAGACCTACCCATAATGCCCTCCTAGCTACTCAGATCGAAGTTTGCTCTGCCCTTAGATAATAGATATAGTAATAGAAAAAAAATAGTAGGAGGCTCTGTCTGAGCAAATACCCTAACCAGGAGTTCCTAAAGTCCACCAGGAGTCCAGGCAGGGGGAATGAGGGTGGGAAGTAATAAATGAACAAAGCTCTACAACACAGATGGAACGTTATGGTAAGACGTAACTTCTCTATCCGATGTTATAAATCTTTGTTTATGGATTACCATTAGGACTGAGTACACAGCTACTTGAGTCCTGGGTGGCCCTAAGGAAGGATATTCCTGAGCACCATAGAACCAAAAGATGCTCACTCTCTGGAGGCCAAATCCAATTTTTAATGAGATATAAAGGTATGAGGTCTTGCCCAAGTGGCTGCTGTGCAGATATCATCCATAGAGGCTCTGGAATGAAATGCTATAGAAGTAGCCATAGATCTGGTAGAATGAGTCTTTATTCTGGAAGGTAAGGGTAGCTTATTCTGCTGGTAGATAAAGGTAATGACGTTTCTAAGCCAGGAGGATAAAGTCACATTGGAAACAGGTTTACCTAATCTGGGTCCTGCAAAGGCCACAAACGATTGATCCGTTTTCCTGACAGATTTAGAAATGTCCAAATAACAACAAAGCTGCTGATGCACATTAAGGGTGTGCAAAAGGTACTCCCCTCTGTTAGAATGCTGAGGGAAGAAAGTCAATGTGAGATGAAGAACATCAGAAATGACCTTGGGCAAGAAAGAAGGGTCAGTATGAAGGGACACCCTAATCTGTGTGGAAGATCAAGTAAGAACTCTTGACATCAAAGCCTGCAGCTCAGATACACTTCCTGCTGAGGTAAGTGCTACTAGAATAAATTTTTCCATGACAAAAATTGCAAATCACATGAATCAAATGGCTTGAAAGGAGAACCTGAGAGAGACTGAAGTCCCACAGTCAAGTCCCAGGGTTCTAAGGGAGACTTGACCGGAGGTTTTACATGCAATTCTCCTTTCAAAAAGGTCTTGCATAGGCGGTGTGACAAAGAATTATCAAGATCATTATGAAAATTGGCGATAGCTGCTAACTGTACAGTGATCGTCGAAGCTGAGGGTCCTGCATGCAAAACAGTAGTCAGGTATTGTAGGATCTTTTGAATAGGCATAGAGAAAGGGTCTAAGTTCTGATCTTTGGCCCAAATAGAGAACCTAGTCCATTTACTAGAATAAACTTTCCTAGTGGATGGTTTGTGTGAAGCCAGAAGAATTTCATGAACAGGAGATGGGATGTCCAGCAGCTTGGCAATCAGTGGAAGTGAAGAAACCAAACTGAGCTTGAGACTGTACAGGTTCGGATGAATCTGTCCCAGAGGATGAGATAACAGGTCTTGGGAATGATCCAGGATCCACGGACTGTGAATCAGATGAGGCCATAGGGAAGACCCGGTGGCCAATCGTGCATTAGAGCATCCCTCGGTGGTTCCCCCTGAGGGTGGATCACGGCAAAGTAGCTTCTGCATTTGTAGTTTGGGGGGGAGCAAACAGGTCGCAGCAAGGCTTGCCCCAGTATTGGAAAATCCGATCTGCTGTTACAAGGTTGAGGGACCACTCGTGAGGCATCAGTATGTTCCTGCTCAGATTGTCCGCAATAAGGTTGGAACTCCAGGGAATGTGTGTTGCTATAAGGAAGCAGTTGGAAGCTATCGCCCAGTGCCAAATTCTCATGACTTCCCGACACAGGGGGTAAGACTTGGATCCACCTTGCTTGTTGATATACCAGATGAGTGACATGTTGTCTGACTGAATTGCAATGGTCCCAGAGGTTAGGGATGCATGGAATGCTTGCAATGTTAGCAGAAATGCCCTCAGTTCTAGGACATTTATGTGCAAATTCTCCTCCATGGGGGACCAAGTGCCTTGGACAGTCTTTCCCTGGAAATGCCCCCCCTCCCACCCTAACAGGGAAGCGTCTGTGGTCACCATGGCCGTGGGCTGGGGAAGACAGAACGGTTGAAACCAAAGATTCGTTTGTGGGTTCATCCACCTTAACATTTCTTCCTTGCAACAGTTTGAAAGACTTAACATGTGGTCAAGTGGGCAAATTAGCAATGACCATTGTGTGGAAAGGAGCCACTGTAGGATTCTCATGTGCAGTCTTCACCAGTGGTACCAACGTAATGGCAGCCGCCATGGAGCCTAAGAGTTGCAGTACAAGACGTGCTGGTACATAGGTCTGAGGAATAAGGTCTTGGATTTGGTGTGTTATGTTCAAAAACCTAATAAGAGGGAAGAGAAACTCGACAGGATGTTGTGTCGAAGATCGCTCCAAAGAATTTCAGTGTCTTCGTTGGAGACATTGAGATTTGTCATTTATCATTTTACGTGATTTCAATATTGACTGGCAATCCTGTTCTGGCAACCATCCAACCCATCATGTAAACCTTCATGGCCTCATCCATCTAGTCCGGTCACCAACCAGGATAAATAAAAACTCCAGCAAGCACACTACCCTGGATTGGATATTAGTCAGTAAGAGCCCCCAGTCATATATAACAGGCTGCTTATCAGATAGCCTCAGTGATCACTCCCCAACATTCCTACTCAAAAAATACCTATACCAAGCTAAACCTGTCATCTACCGTGAAATACGTAAAAAACTAAACTTTAACCCACTCACATTCATCTCATCCCTCAAAGAATGTAACTGGCATCCTCTAAAGTACCTCAGTCTTGATGACGCAGTTGCATTTTTTAATACTACCTTCCTGAGCATCCTTAAGTACCATGTCCCCATAAGACTTTCCAGAATCAAAGCACAACCCTCCTCATGGCTACAGAAAACCACTAAGTCAGACATAAAAAACGGGGATAAAGCCTGGGAGCACTGGCGCAAAACCAAAACCCCCTCAACTAGACAGAAATTCCTAGAACTACGTAATAGAGTCAAAAAGCTAATAAAACAGGACAAATTCCAATACTACTAGTCTGCCCTAGACTCCTCCCAACACAGCCCCAAACAATTCTGGTCCTCCATAAACTCCATCCTCCACCCAGGTAAAGTCAGTACCCCTCCTCCTAACATCCCTCACTCCTCAGAAAATATTGCTACCTCATTCAACACATACTTCACACAAACCATACTATCACTAGCTAAACAACAAAACCCCCCTCCCCTCCAACCCACACCTTCAACTAGTAATCTCCCCACTGCCTTCTCTTTTTCTCCTGTACCTACCTCCAACATAAAAAACTCTTAACTAACTTAAGCCCATCAAATTAGCAGCAGACAACCTCCCAAGTGAATACCAACAAATCGCAGCTGATGCTCTGGCCTACGCAGTATCCATCTTGATTAACCAATCTCGATCAGAAAGTTACGTTCCCACACTGTGGAAAGTATCACATATAACTCCCCTCCACAAAGGCGGACCCTCCACAGAACTAACCAATTACCGCCCCATAGCTATTCTCCCTCCACTCTCCAAAATACTAGAGAGATGCATACACATTCAGGTCTCAGACTACCTCCTTACCAACAACCTCCTTTCCAATACTAAGCATGGTTTCCGACCAAACCATAGCACCACCACGGCCTTACTCTCCTTTACTAACACTATCCTTCAGCATAAAAACAATGGCTATCTCTCCTCTGCTACTTTCCTAGACCTATCTAAAGCATTTGACATGGTCCCACACAAACAACTTCTCTCTGTCCTCAGTAACCTATCCTTCTCACAAATAGTCACCAACTGGTCTCAGAGATACATGTCTGACCGCCAACAATCCGCTGTATGGCAGAATGACATATATCACCAACTACCTGTCTCCATAGGAGTTCCCCAAGGATCCATCCTTGGACCCCTACTCTTCTCTGTTTTCACCAATAATCTTGCCTCTGCCACCAAACATGGCACACACGTACAATACGCAGATGACTCAACCATCATATGCTCAGCCCAGTCCCTACCCAAACTGCAAAAAGTCACACAGGAAGCCTTTTTCTCTGTTGAAACTTGGTTATCCGATGCCCAATTAATACTCAACCCAAACAAAACTAAACTACTCATCTTCCAACCCACCAAACATACTCAAAACAACTCTCACTTTAACAACACAGCAAAAGACAACACCACTATATATCCTACTGAACACACCAAATTGCTAGGAGTGGAAATAGACAAACTAAAATTTGACATTCACATATCAATGACCATAAAAAAAGTCCACAAAAAACTAGGAGTGTTATACAGAAATAAGCCACTTCTCACCAAAGCAGCAAAGTCCCACCTTATCTCTACCCTACTTTATGCCTCTCTAATATATACCAACCTAAGGCAATGCGATCTAAACAAGCTAGAGACCTGCTACAACAAAATCGCCAAATTCGCCACAGGGGCATCCTACCATAGTCACCACCGTCTCTCACTTGCTGAACTTGGTTGGCTTGAACTCCCTCATCTCCTTCAATGGTATCAACTCTCACTCACCCACAAACTAGTAAACCATCCACTAAATGTCCCATCTCTCCAGAATCTACTCCAACCCTATCGCACCACCAGACCACTAAGATCCAGCAACAAAAGTCACTTGCAGATCACTAAAGCCAATAACTCTGCTGGTGAAGCATATTCTCTTGCGCCATAGCCAAATTATGGAACTCCCTCCCACCCACAATTACCTCCATATCATCATGCACCCACTTCAAAACTTTACTAAAAGCGCACCTAAAAACATGCTGGCTATGCCCTTGCAACTCCCACTCCAATATCACCCACCCCATCTAACCACTACCTTTCTTTCCACTCCACTAACTACCTTGCTTATAGCAAGCTCAGATGGTCATAAGCCTAGTACTTATTATACAGCAGGAACTTCTTATTGTAACATTTGTTAATGCCTGTTATGTACTTCACAGGTAAAGATTCTAGTTGTCTACTGATGTACTATGTTCTTCATCTGTAAATATGTTGTAATTGCTATGTAAATTGTTAATCGCTATGTAATCCAATATAACTACTGTCTGTTTATTTTAACTGTGGAGCTTTTCTCCCCGTGCCTCTGATGAAAATGGACCTACGTCCAGTCGGACACTCCCGGTCAACAAATATAAATAAATAAATTTGTCCTTGTCAACTGTAATCCTCAAGTGGAGAGCGAGACCTTGAGTGTAAGAAGATTCCTGGTCGGAGCCGTAAGGAGCCAATTGTCTAGATAGGGAAACACCTGAAATCCTTGTAGTCAAAGATGAGCTACCACAACTGCCATACATTTGGTGAACACTCGAGGGACTGTCGAGAGACCGAATGGCAGTGCCCTGAAATGGTAGTGATTGGCTCCTAGCCGGGTGCAGAGAAACCTCCAGGAGTGGCGATCCATCTTTATGTGATCGTACATGTCCTGGAGGTCTATAGAGCACATCCAGTTATCCCTCCCTAGGAAGGAAAGAATGGACTGCATTGTGACCATCCAGAAATTTTGAAGTTTGATAAATCTGTTCAACAGGCTGAGATCCAGGATGGGTCTCCATTCCCCTATCTTTTTTGGCACTAAAAAGAACCTCGTGTAAAACCTGGATCCTATCTGGTCTGGTGGTAGTGGTTGGATGACACTCTTCCTTAGCAGCTTTTCTATTTCTAAGGCTGCTAATTCCCTCTGATTGGGTCGTACATCAGGGATGTGAGTTAAACCGAATGGTATTTGGTAGCCTCTGGATATTATTCTCTGCACCCAAACATCAGCAGTAATAAGATTCCAGGCTGGTAGATGCAGAGAAAAATGACCCCCGACTGCTTCCAGAGGAAAGCAATCGGGCAGCTGCTCAGGAGCACTGGTAGGGTCTGCCGGAGAAAATCCCTAGCGCCCTGGTTACTCGGACCCCCTCTACCCCGAAAGGGACATCTTCCATACGAGTTGCCCCCTCTGCCCCAAGGGGATTGTTCACCACGAGTGTCACAAAAAGGTCCTTGGGATTTCTTGAACCACATTTTTCCTCCCTTCTAGTTCCTGGAGTAGGACCTCTGGGGGTTGGAAAGGGGCATTCCCACAGCAGACAAGGTCTTTCCCTCTTTCTCACTACGTGTAAGTGTGTCTCGTACTTTGGGTCCAAAAAGTGCAGATTCATTGACAGGTGCATTGACGAAGGAAGATTTAAAGGGGTCTGCGAAGTCACACAACTACATCCAAGCATTACGTCTCATGACAACGCCTGATGTGGCAGCTCGAGCTGCCCACTTGGTGGAGTGAGATATTAAAAGCATTGAGGAGTTAGAGATTGATTCAAGGGCAGCTAGCTGCGAGGCAACAGTATCACGCACCTCATCAGGCAGTACCCCACCAAAGAGGGAGACATTTTGGAAATTAGGTCTCTTTGGAGGCGAGTAAAGTGTGCCAGATAGTACAATGACTGAAAGGCGAATGTCACTGAAGCATAGATTCGTTTCCCTAGTCTGTCCATAGTCGGGGACTCTCTGTTTGGAGGATGGACGGTGGAACTATGTTTTGCCAGTTCCCTCTTGGTGGCCACCGCCACAACCATAGAATCAACTGTCAAGTGCTATGACCATGTGGGGCTGGTCTTCAGGTGTAGATAACATTTTTCTCTGGCCCCTGTGGGACAGTTTCTACATTGTCTGGGACCTTCCAGGCATGCTGCACAATGATTTTAACAAGGTCATCTGCCGGTGGAGTCAACCAGGAAGTAGATGGCCGGGCACGGAAGGCCGGCAGGAACACAGATTCTTCAGGAGGAGGGTTACAGGACTTCCAGTCTCCCTGCTGCTTGAGGATTTCAAAAACCTCTCAGAATGTGATGTCATCTGGGGAAGACCGTGGGGACCCTTCAACCTCATCACAATCAGTGTCTTCAGTGATAGATTCCTCCAGTGAATCAAGGTGCTTCCGCTTGCACCATTTCTTCTGGGGTGGCTCCCCAGTGGGATCTTCTGAGGAGGACTCCAGAGAAGGGGTTCCCTTCAAAGAGGGTTCTTGTGACTCCTGTGTGCCTGGGGTCCTGTAATAGAGGGTTGGGAGAGGTGCATGCTAGGGGAGGGTTCTGATACTGATGTCATTGGTGCTGACTGCGAATCCACTACCTGTACAGCAGGCCCACCTGAGGAAAGGTGTAGTCCGGAACCGGGAGGGACAACCTCGGAACTGGGGTCACACCTCGCTGTGAGGAGCCCACTTCCAGGTGAGGAGCTCTGAGAGAAATGGAAGCCGTTTGAGACATGGACATAGATGGCACCAGCGAGAAAATACGCGCCGGGCTAGGTACCAAGGTACGGAGGGTCCAAGCACTGCTTTGGGAGGGCATCAGTTCCACCGGAGCCGATGCAGCAAGGGTGGACGGTGCCGACATGGAAAACACTGCTGTTGGAACACAGACAGTATGCACCGGATGAAGTATCTTGTCTTTGGCAGGTATTCGAGTTTTGGAGCCAAAGAAACTGTCGGCACTGTGGCTGGGGATGGTGCCGAAGCAGGTATATTTAATTGGAGCCAATGTCTGATCCAAAGACAGCACCGAAGTCAGTGGTGCCGAGTTCGGAACTGAAATAAGGGTGAATATCATGGACGGCACCGAGGGAGAAGAGACAGAGCCTGGTGCCGAAGAGGTCAAGAGGTCGCTGCCAACGGCACCGGCGAAGCACGGAGCCGACTCAGTTCCGTAACTGACGGAGATGCAGGAACCGAGTGACTCTGTTTGTCCTTATGTTTTTTGTAGGGGGTGAGACCTCCGATCCAGATAGAGTCTCTGAAAAAGGTGCCTTGAGTAATCCATTTTTCCTTATGTTTTCTGGTCTCTGGAGGGGGTGAGACCTCTGACCCAGATAGAGCCTCTGAAAAAGGTGTCTTGAGTAATCCTTTTAAGATAAGTTTATGTTTACATTCTGCTACTGTACAGTTACTAAAACTAGCCCAAATGTCACAGTCAGTTTTAATATGATCCACACCCAAACAGTAGACACAATGTACATGTGTATCTGAGTTAGGCATCTTACGTCCACACTTGTCACACTGTTTAAATCCCAACTTAGCTTTGTCTGACATAGTAAGGCAACAAGGCTATCCTATAGGAAAAATTAAGGGAGAAAATACCAATAATGTTATTTTAAAAAAATACCACTAGTAAAAAGGAAAGGCCTGTCAAAGACAGGACAGAGAGACAGTACCAATAAAGGTAAAAAATTAAATTGCCAAGGAAAAGGATAGGAAATAGGCTTACGTTATATGCAACAGTGAGAAAAGGCCAACTTGACTAAAAATTAAATAATTTTGAAGAGAAACTGTCTTAAAATTAACAATTTTCTACTTGGCTTTGAGAGAGATGGCTAACACGTCTGACTAGGAATGTGGCAAATGAGATCTGGAGTAACTAGGAGAGGGGCATTATGGGTAGGTCTTAGCTGAGAGTTTTTGGCTGGCGCGAGCTTGGAAATGGCTGTATAGGTTCCGAGGACAGAACAGGGGTCCTAATGGTATGACAAAGATTTACAACATCAGATTGACTCTTTCAAGAAAGGTACTTCAAAACTGCTTTAATAACATAAATCAGACAAAGGAAGGGTTAACATTTATAAAATTAAATACAAATCCCATAAAAGTATGAGATCCTTGGCAGGAAATTGGATCTGGAAAGTACCTATTAAAAATACTTGCACACTGTAAAAGTCTGTCTTGATGCCAAAAAAGAACAGGTACTTAAACCTGTATCAAAATTTTGGAAAAAATCTAAGACTGCAGGCACTGGAATAGTTAAAATGTCTGACCCTTTGGAAGTAGCCCAAGCTGTAAACTGTGCCCATTTACTCTTGCAATGTTTTGTTAGTACCGGGCGTCTAAGCAAAAGTAAGGATTTTAACCAACCTAGGCAATGTACTCATACGTATGGCATGAAGATTCAAGTGAAGTTTGCAAGATGGGTCAATCAGGGCTCTTGCTGGATTCAAAGCACAGTGTTTTTTTTTTTTTTTTTAGAAGATGAGGCCACAGCAAAGAAATCATACTTGTCAAGTCTGGAAAAGTTACAAGAATGACCTCAGGTTGGCTTCTTGAATGAACTGTGGAATAAGGAGAAAATGGGGGGGGCATAAAATTATATTGGGAGACACTTGTAGAAGAAAGCATCCCAGGGACACTCTCCCAGTGTGTGTGTGGTGGTGGGGGCAGGCATGACACGGTAAGAAGTTGCTGCTTATGGCAACAGGTAAGGGATGGATACAGATTGCAACAAGGCTTACCCAAGGATAGAAGTTTCCTCTACAAACTGACTAAGGGATGACATACAAGGCATCAATATGTCTGTTACAGAACTGGCCTCCTCAATAATGTGAATGGCCATCAGAAAGTCATCTGTTGACACCAGCTCATTCCCATTTTGTCACTGCTTCTTGACAGGGTAGGCGTGAGTTCCATCCTATGTGTATACCACATCAATGCCATGCTGTTGGTGTTGATAACTGCTCCAAGCCAAAATGAACTCCGCACGTAAGGCAGGTGCAAACAGCCAAAAAGCAAACACAAAGTCAAGAAAGGAGGCCAGCACTAAGAATGATAACTCGGTTTATTCCAAATAGTGACGAATCAAACAGGAGCATACAACCGATCACTCAGAGGCCCCCAGCGAAGTAAACCAACGTGATCCAAAAAAAAACGAACTTCGCACGTAAGGCAGGTGCAAACGGCCAAAAGGCAAACACAAAGTCAAGAAAGGAGGCCAGCACCAAGAGTGATAACTCAGCTTTTTGGACGTTTGCACCTGCCTTATGTGCCGAGTACGTTTTGGCTTGGATCGTGCTGGTTTACTTTGCTGGGGGCCTCTGAGTGATCGGTTGTATGCTCTGGTTTGATTCGTCACTATCTGGAATAAACCGAGTTATCACTGTTGGTGCTGGCCTCCTTTCTTGATGTTGATAACTGCACCTTGGGGAAGGGAGATCTGAAATGCTTGCAGAATGAAGACTGCCACAAATTCTATAGCACAGATACACAGACTGGTCTCAGTCTGTGACCAAACACGTTGAATTGTCTGCCCTTTACACTAACCCCACCACCACCCTAGGTAAGAGGTAACGTATAGCTCCGCAAGTAAACTTACCATGACAGTACAAGTTCAAATAATCACAGCTGCAGTAGCCCAAGCTATACTGGTAGATTACCACAGCTTAAAATTACTTGGAGGATGACAGCCCAAGAGCCCTGGAGAATGTTCCTAGCAAAGCTTCAAGATCTGGACAATGAATCTAGATGACAGATTTCTGGAATCCAACCCTTTCCAAAAAGGCACAAATGAAGCAAAGGCCCAGCAGTAACACAATTAAGATCCCAAGGAGGAGCCACTTGTTTTCTAGGAGGCTTCATATTTAATACCCCATTCAAAAATGTTTCCACATGAGACCACATCAGAAGACGAGGATCCATGTAAAGGCATGCTGAAATGGCCAACAGATGAACCCTGACTGACAAGTAAGATAGGCCATAGTATAATGACTCACACAAATGCAGAACCAGAGAAACACTAGCCCCGAACGGGTGTTGGTTGTTTTCTTGGTTAGAACTAGCAAACCTTTTCCATTTGCTAATATATGATTTTACAGTACTCAGACTTGTTGCCTCCTTTAATATCCGCTGCACATCCTAAGAAAAACGGTGCATCAAAGGTTAAAAGATTCGGTCATCCAAGCAATTAGTTAGTTGTTTGGGTCAGGCTGTATGAAACACCCTTGTGTGCTTGTCTGAGTAAATTCAGTCTGTAAGAAGCTTGTGGTAATTGCCCCTGGTCATTGCAAAAGAAGAGAGAATTACTACTGCCTGGATCAGAAGAGGGTCTTTAGAGGGTCCTCCTTAATCCTCAGAACGACTCTGAATATTACTGGAAAGGGTGGTGGAAAAGCATATAGGAACATTCCTGTTCAAAGAAAAGAAATAAAAACCTGTCTTCCAGGCCTTCAAAGATGGGACCTGGAGCACAATTTCACCAACTGATACTTGAGAGTAGAGGCAGAGAGATATATTTGAAGTGTCTCACACACACACACACACACGTATCAAATCGTGGAAAATCCCATGATAACATTTCCATTAGTGAGGGTCTGTCCTGGCTCTGACAAGCTGGTCTGCAACACAATTTTGTTCTGATGATATATGTAAAATACCTGTAGAGTGAGATTGTACTGAAGCTCCAGGCTACATTGTTTCCCCCTTGTTTATGTACCACATCACTGTGATGCTGTCTGTAAACAGTTGAAAAATATCCCAAGGACCAAAAATGAATGGGAGAGTTGAGGACATTTATAAGTGCCTATATCTTGTATTTTGTGTAATCTAGTTGGTCTTTTCTGTTCCAAAAACCTTGCAATTTTATCTCCATATACACTGCTCCTAAAGCAAATTCCGAGGTGTCTGCAGTAATAGACTGCGCTGCAGTTCAGAGTGTGAATGGGAAAGCTGCATTTTGAAAAACATGGTTCTCTCCAGAAAAACAAAAATGTCCCTATCCACAAACCCCAAAACTGGAATTTGAAATGTTAGGGGAGGTTTATGCTGGAACAATACAGACTTCATCTAGCAATGGATTTTTGTCAACTGGATTCTTAAATCATTATTTGGTATCATGACAATCAGACACCATGGGGACCCAGACCCCGAGGAATTATCTTGCTGAGACGCTAGAAAAAACTGTAGATAAGAGTTTCTACTTTTATCTATGGCCAAAATCTTCTTTGAACTGAGGTATCAAACAGGCACTCCCAGGAAAATAGATATGATGACATACAGAATTTTGTACAAGAAATCCAAATCAATAGATTTAAAATTAATTTTGATGGGTTACAATATGGGCAGTCAGTAAACTTTCTAGATATTACAAAGGTAGGTACTGTTGGTTTAATTACAAATTTTTTACGGAAATTGGGGACCCACCATGATTTCCTACAATATAGAACTTTTCTAATATTAATAATTTACCATTTTATTCAAGTGGTTCATACATCTGTAGAACTAATAAATTGGTTTATGCAATCACATGTGATGCCATAAGTCTATATATGGCAAAACTACTTTTAAAGTATGAAACTGTTTTTATTTTAAGTTTGGCACTTTATTACCTAGAGGCTTAAACACACAATGCTGTTGGAAAATGTGGATTTAATTGAGCAATTTTATTATTTAATTGTATATTAGTTTATTTATTGATTGATTATATATTATATATGCTATGTTACTTGTTTTGTTGCTGTTTACTCCCAGGAAAATAACCTTGTGAGAATTGGGAAAAATGTATATATTATCTTGGAATGCCTGTCTGTGTAGGAGATCTCTTACCAAAGTAAGAGATTCCTGACACTAAAAAATGCTCTGCAAAGAAAATCAAATCCTCTAAATAAGGAAAAATGTGAATACTTTGCCATTTGTGTTAAGCTGTCACAGGGGCTACACAGTTTACTATTCTTTTAACAGTGGATAGACCATAGCATAATGCAGAGAAACTGAATGTGATCCAGATGAAGAAAACATTTAGAAACTTCTGTAATCTGGACCTAGAAATGTGATATGCATCTTTTAAATCAAAGGCTATGAGATGATAATTCTAAACTGGATCAGAAACATTTTTGAGTAAAAGCTTTCTTTACTCCTTAAACAGGTGGTGGAAGAGCATCTATCAGCTCCTGAGAGGGCATATGCTCAAAGACAGGAGGGGAGAGTTAAGTCTGGTGATTAGTGGGAGATCACTAGAAAAGAAAGGAGAAACTCCCATTACCAAGGGTAACCTTCATGGGTTTAGGGTTTGCCAGGTGGGAGGCAGAAGTCTTGTAAACAGTCAAAGACTTAATAGACATTCGTTGGGGGGGGGATTCCCTCGATTTTGTGAAAACTCACTGTAATAGCTTTTTAAATGTTGGCTTTCCACTAGCATTGAGTTTTTCATTTATTTACTTTTGAGAAGGTAGTACAAGGGAGCATAAAATTCTTTGGCCAGCACAAAGAGGGAAGGCTGAAAAACTGAGATCCCATGAATCACTATACCTCTGAAACACTCCCATGAATCACCATACCTCTGAAACACTAAGGACTTCTGCAGTAGATGATACAAAAGTAACTGTATCCAACAGTAAATTCAAAATTTCATTTTTTTTTACATTTGGAAGGTTTTGAGAATGCAACCAAGCAAATCCCCAAATGACAGTTTGTGGCAACAGCCCTAAAAGTGGCATCAACAAAATCATTTGAAACATTGGGTAGCCACTTCAAACAGAGAAGCAACCAAACTACATATAGCAGATTTCCTCATAAGAGGAAACAAACAGATGCCTATTTTGAGAATATATGGAGTATTATGGCAAGTGTGAACCTTAACATAAGAGCCTTACACAGCTCTGAATACTAAAAGTTATGTACTTACCATAACTTGGCATCTCTGCTATCCAGTGTCATTATTCATCGCAAATAGGTCTTTAGTCCGGCCTCGGATCTGAGCCAGCAACTGTCAAACAAATCCCGATCTTAAGCTATTCCCCTTCCCATAATCCCCTGCTACCTTCTAAGCCTCAGATCGAGTTTGCTAAACCAATGAAAACTTAGAAGAAACTTTGCAAAGATCAGAACATTCCAAAATACCAGCCACACCAGCTTACCAGAACCCCCAGAAAGGAGGAGGACGAGAATGTGATGAAAGACAACACTGGATAGCACAGATGCCAAGTTATGATAAGTACATAACTAATGATATCCATGTCATCATTCATCACAAATGGGTCAGAGTCCCCATCTACTAAGTACCCTGGGTGGCCTTAAGGAAGGATAAGGAAAACTCTGCTCCTAGACACCAAGTCCAATATGTAGCGCAAAATGAAAGTTTGTGGATTAGACCAAGCTGCAGCGGCACAAATCTCATCCAGGGAAAGTCTAGCCAAGAAGGCATAAGCTGTAGCAACAGACCTAGTGGAGTGGGCCTTAATGGTCTGGACAATTCCAAATACCTAGTATCATAGATGTAGGAAATACAATTAGCAATCCACCTGGAAATAGTCACTTTGGAAACTGCCTGGCACTCTGTTCTGAGAGAAGGCCACAAAAAACATCTGCAACAACTGGAAAGGCCGCAGAAATACCTCACTAAAAGAATCACAGGCCTAAAGCAGATGCCCTACGCTGACCGCCTTAAAAAACTCCAGCTATACTCTGTCGTATATCATCTACTTAGAGGCGATCTCTGCTTAACATACAAGGCCATGTCAAACCCAGAGCTGTTGGACATGCTACACTTAAAAAAATCTCAATACCTCAGAGCCACACGCTCCAGGGATCTAAACCTTGTAATCACAATAAACAAAACATGCTGGAGAGATAGGTTCATGACCCAGAGACTCCCCAGACTCTGGAATAGATTACCCATACATGTCAAGCAGAGTGCCTCTTTGGCTCTCTTCAAAAAGAACCTTGACGACTGGATGGGAGAAAGGAAATTCACCCCGGGGATCACATCAGTCGCCCTGCTAGACAGGGGTCCAGGGAAGTAAATAGTGTGGGAAGAAATAGTCAGGGAATTGTTATGGCTAGGCTTGCATAGGCCCTTGATAGCCTAGTACCAACCTATGAACTGGTCTGACTTCCTAAATTTCTCAGCCCTTTTCAGATAAAAAAGCAACTGCCTGTGGACATCTAAACAATGCAAGATATAGTCACATCCTTATTACAGTAATTAGGGAAAAAGACCAGTAGTTGAACAGATTGAGTGAGGTTAGCCTCTGAAGCCACTTTGGGAAGAAAGGAAGGATTGCTCTAAGGGACACCCTCTCCTTATGAAAGATCATGAACAGAGGCTTAATGCTTAGGGCCTGGAGTTCTGAGACCCTTTTGGCAGAGGTAATGGCCACTAAAAAGGCAGTCTTACAAGTAAGGAACTTGATATCGCAAGAAGCAGACTGTTCAAAAGGCTTTTGCATCAGGGAATGCAGCACCAATATCAAATCCCATGGCGGGGATAGATCCTTAACAGGAGGTCTAAGAAAAAAGACCGCTTTCAAAAAGGCTTTGCACAGCTTAGAAGAAAAGGTGGGCTCCTTGTACAGATGAAAATTAGAAATGGCTGCTGACTGGATCTTAATGGTAGAAAAACTTGCCCCATCTTGAAAAAGGGAAGATGAGAGTAAAATATCAAGAATAGGGGGCCGAAAAAGGGTCCAGATTGCATTGTCTAGCCCAAACAGAAAACCTTTTACATCTACTTGAATAGACCTTCTTTGTAGATAGCGTTTGTGAAACCAAGATAATGCTCTTCATCAGGAAAGGAAGCCAGGACTGCGAAAGGATTACTGGAAGTGTTTAAACCATGTGGTTAGACAAAGGGTCTGGAGATTGGGGAGTGAGAGCCCCTAGGGATGGGAGATGCAATCCGGAACAGGATCCAGTATCCAAGAATCACAGGCCTAAAGCAGATGCCCTACGCTGACCGCCTTAAAAAACTCCAGCTATACTCTGTCGCATATCGTCTACTCAGAGGCGATCTTTGCTTAACATACAAGGCCATGTCAAACCCAGAGCTGTTGGACATGCTACACTTAAAGAAATCCAAATCCCTCAGAGCCACACGCTCCAGGAATCTAAACCTTGTCATCACAATAAACAAAACATGCTGGAGGGATAGGTTCCTGACCCAGAGACTCCGCAGACTCTGGAATAGATTGCCCATACATGTCAAGCAGAGTGCCTCTTTGGTCCTCTTCAAAAGGAACCTTTACGATTGGATGGGAGAAAGGAAATTCACCCCAGGGATCACGTCAGTCACCCTGCTAGACAGGGGTCCAGGGAAGTAAATAGTGTGGGAAGAAATAGCCAGGGAATTGTTATGGCTAGGCTTGTATAGGCCCTAGGGCTGATAGCCTAGTACCAACCTATGAACCTATAAGGTGGATACTTCAGATGAGACCTTAGGAAGGAGAACCACACCTGGCAAGGCCAGAAAGGGCCAATGAGGATGAGAGGGGTCTTCAGGCGACGAGCGTTCTGTAATACTTTGGGTATTAGGGGAGGAGGAGAATAAGTGTAGAGAAGATCTGAAGGCCAATCATGAATGAAAGCATCCCTGGGTGACCCCCCCCGCAGAGGGGTCAGGGCAAAGTAATTGCTGCATTTGCAGTTGACTGGGGAACCAGAAAGATCACAGTATGGTAGACTCCAACGGTTCACTATTTGTCTTGCCACTGACAGATTCAGGGACCACTCATGAGGATTCAAGATAAATCTGCTGAGTCTGTTGGCCAGCATGTTGGAACTCCTGGGAATATGAGTTGCAAGAAGAAAGCGCCTGGAAGATATCGCCTATGACCACACTCACATGGCCTCTCTGCACAGAGGATAAGACTGTGTTCCTCTTTGCTTGTTGATACATCAGACTACTGCCATTTGTCCACTTGAATTGCTATGGTTCCCAGATGACTCCTGAAAGGCTATACACGTTAGGACTGCTCTCATCGCCAGGACGTTTATGTGAAATCTGGTCTCTGAGGGGGACCACATGCCTTGAACTGTTCTGCCCTGAAAAAGCCTCCCACCCCAACAGGGAAATGTCAATAGTCACTGTGGCTTTGGGCGGGGGAAGACAAAATGGCCTGCCTAGGTATAGGCCCTGAGACTGAAGCCACCAAAGCGAGACAATTCCTACATACTTGAGTCAACTTTATAGTCATGGACATGGGCTAAACCAGAATGGACTACTGCACTGCTAGGGTCCATTGGAGCACTCGCATGTGATATCTGGCGAGTAGAACTAATTGAATGGCAGCTGCCACTGAATCTAACACTTGGAGAATCAAATGAACCGACGGGCAATGTAGCTCCAGCAAAAGAGAATTCTGACTTCAAATGAACTGAATCCTGTGGGGAGGCAGGGCTGCAGTTTCTGATACCATGTTCAACTGGACCCCAATGAACTCCAGGTTTTGGCATGGAACAAGACTGGACTTGGGCAGATTCACAGTGATATCTAGATGTTGAAAAAGAATGAGGATATATCTGGTGGCCATTGACAGCTGATGCCTAGTGGGAACCATGAGGAGCCAATCATCCAGGTACAGAAAGACCTGGAAACCTTGCAGCCTGAGATGAGGTGCCACCACTGCCATGCATTTGGTAAACATCTGGGAGTCTGTGGTGAGTCCAAAGGGCAGGGCTCTGAACTGGTAATGACTGGCCCCAAACCGAAAGTGAGTGTCTCCTGGAGCATGTCTATCTTTATATGATGGTACGCGTCCTTGAGATCCACTGAGCACATTCAATCATCCTTGCGCAAGACAGGAAGAATGATCTGAACAGCCACCATATGCAGAACTTGGACTTTTGACAGATAGATTTAGCTCGCTGAGGTCCAAAATCAGACACAGGTCCCAGTTTTCTTTGGCACCAAAAAGAAGTGAGAGCATGTTCTGGACCCTTGTTGTCCTGTTGGGAACACTTGGATGGCTCTTTTTTGAAGAAGGTCTTGAACTTCGAGATAGGCGAACTCCCTTTGGCAAGGTGGAATATCTGGGAGAAACTTCTGAATTGCAGGGAGCTGAGAAAAGGGAATGGAGTAACCCCTGGAAAAAAGTTTTAGCACTCACTGATAGGAAGTGAGACTTGTCCAGGCAAGTTGATGAAGAGAGAGTCGACCCCCAACTGTCTCCAGGGCAGGACAGTTGGGCAACATCTCAGGAATGCTGAAAGGGCTTCTCCGCGAAGGGTTTCAGGAAGCCCTGTTTCTGGGGACCCCCTCTGCCCCTGGGATGGCATATGCCACTGAATCCGCTGTCCGGCTTGCAGAAGAGGATTCCTGGGGAGCATCCTGAAAGAAAGACAGAGTCCTCTGGAACCAAAGTTTCTTACTTCCCTTCTGGGTCCTAGAAAAGGACTGCTGGAGAGTAGCACACTTGATCCCTACAGCGGAGGAGTCTTGCCTTACTGCTCATTGCAGGTTAAGGTTTCCTTAACAGACAGAACAAACAAGGTGGAGGTGTCAAAGGGGGAGGTAGTGGAAAGGCACTACTCATCAGCAGGGGGGGGGGGGGGGTGGCATGTAGGTAGAAGACAGGCCTGTCCAGAAGGCCTTCAGGAACATGGACTTTGGGTCTTAGAAAACGACCGCTGGTGAGTAAAAAACTTGATCCCTACTGTGGAAAGTGTCTTGCCTTCCTGTTCACTGCAGGTTAAGGTTTCCTTAACAGTTGGACCACACAAGATGGAGCCATCAAAGGGGACATTAGTGAAAGATGCCTTGAAGGGTTCCACTTGTCAGCAGGGAGGGACATGCAGGTAAATGGGTCTGTCCCAAAGGCCTTCAGGAACATAGACTCCTCTGAAGATGGGTTTGGGGACGACCAACAACCTCGTTGCTTGAGAACCTCGAGGATTGCCCAAAGGACAGTTTCTCAGGTAGAAGTCTGGGGGACTCACCTCCCTCCTCAAAATCCATGTCCTCAGAGTTAGGGACTCTCTGGGGCAGTCCAAGAGTCTCTCCTTATACGTTCTCTTCCGAGAGGGCTCCTCCATGCTGAGTTCATGGGAGGACATGGAATAGATGGGTACCCCAAGTGGGGCAGTGCCTGTCTGAAGCCGCTCATAGGAGGGCTGACCCTGGACAGATAATGATGCCTCACTACCCAACCTAAGAAAGGCTGGGGACGACCTAGAAAAGATGGAGAGTTAACTTCTAAACTGGAGAAGGTCCTCTCTACCGCCTAGAAGGCCAACAGACTCGACAAATCTCCTCCCCCTCCCCTGCAGCCGGGACCATCTGGCAAGGGAGAAGGGACCCCGACGCAGCACCAAAGCTCCCTGATGATATTGGCCCCAAGCTGTCCAGTGCTGAAACTCCCAGGGGAAGGGAACAGTCCAGAAAATCTGGGCCCAACCCCCCCCCCCTGTGAACTCGCACCTACCTCTCAGAGATGAGGTGCACCCTGATCCAATGGCAATGGAACAGAGCCAGCCAGGGACCCTGACAATGTCAAGAAGGGGGGTATATATGACACCATTGGCCTCTCACTGGAAATCCCATGGTCCCGACATTCCAAAGCCTGTGGGACTAGAAGAGGAGAGTGGAGTCCTGCAGATGGGTGGGTCCCCTTATCACCTGGGCAGGGGACAGAAGCAAGACCAACTTAATTAGATCCTTGAGGAAGCTCCTCATCATCCTATCCATGACTGAAGGAGTAGACTTCTGGAGGATCTGGACAAGACTGACGAGTGACCTGATCTTGCAGGGAATTGACCCTGGATCCCATAGTCCTATGGTCCCGGGAAGGGGATCTACTCAGAGTTGGATCTGACTTCCTGGAGGGCCAAGAGGGGGAACCTTCAATTATAATGGGATCTGACAGAACTGTTGGATCAGACAGCCTAGCTGGATCCAAGGGCTTGGATTGTGTATCAATCAGATCCGACAAACTGGCTGGATCTGAAGGCTTCAGCTCCATGGTAGTCTTGGATCCAAGAGTCTAATCAGAGGTTCTCAGAATGGCAGATCTTGGATCCAAAGTCGAAGACGCTGGACTTTGATCTGGGGATCTGCAATTCGAAAGCCTCGGCTTCTTAGAATGAGGAGGAGGAGGAGGAAGAGGACCCCCCCCAGAGGGAGGAGGAGGCCTCTTTTTATATTCCTGAGTGGGCTTGGAAGGGGAGTCCGAAGGCAGAGGTCCTGCCTGAGCCAAGTCATTCAGAAGAAGCTTATTGTGGAGCTCTACGAGGACTCTGGGGTTGAATGCAGCAAAAATGTTGCATTCAACCTCCACGTGCGCTGATCCTATGCAATAAAGGCACTCCTTGTGCGAGACATAACATGGCATCTTCGAACCGCACAAGAAGCATCTCTTAAACCCACAGAGTTTTATCAGCCATGTTGGTATGGTACACAAACACACACACGTGCACCAGCTATAAACAATAAAACCTCCCCAACTAAAACTTGCAACTTAAGTACAACACTTTTTTTTTTTTTTATCCTAAATGTAAAAAAAAAAGGGGGGCGAGAAATGAGAACAATGCAAGGGGAAGGGAACCCTGTCTAAAATAAGATTAGAGAATGGGAGGGGAGGTAATTACACTAAACTACTAAAGATTAATTAAAACTAAACTAAGCTATTAGTCAAGAAAAAGCCACAAAATATAAAGCACTTATCTGAACAACTAGCCCGAGCTCTGGGATCACATCCAAGCTTTTCAGCAGCAAACAAGATCTGGGGGTTAGAAGGTAGCAGGGGATTACGGGAAGGAGAGGAGCTTGAGCTCTGGATCTGTCAAACAGTTGCCAGCTCGGATCCAAGACCCACTTGAGATGAATAATGATACGGACAACATCAGATCAAACCTATTCCAAAGCTATCAAAAGCTTTCCCATCCTTATTAACCAAATGTTTAACAGCAGCTGGGTTCAGTACAGCACTAACTCCTGGAAATGACCTGGGATGAGTGTATAAAAGCTTAAAAGTCTGAGGAACTTCACAAAATTTGCTTTCTTGGGGACAGCAGGATGACTGTCGGGCAAGTTATAGGTTGTGACAAAAATATTCTACAAAGGAGAAACAGGAGGAGGAGGAGGAAGAGTAGTAGTAGTAGGTTCTGAAAATTCTAGTTATAACCAACCATCACACTTCATACAAGACTGAGACAATTTAAGTTACATGCTCACCATAACTATGCATCTGTGTTGTCCATTTTCATTCTTCAACTATCGGGCATCGGATCCAACTCTGACAATTTACCAGACCATACCTCTCAACCGTACCGAATCTCATTTTTTACCGGTTTTTGAGGTCCAAATAATGGGGGTGCCACAATTCTCGAGTGGCACCCCTTAATTTCTGATTTTCCTGGCTTTTTTTTAATTCACCTCCCCCACCCAGCTTTTAGGCTGACGTCATCATGTGCAGAGGCGTGCAGGATGATGTCAGCACCCTCGAAGGATTCACTGTACTTTCCTGAGCAGTCAGCAAGTAGCGTGCGAGCTGTTGGACACCTGGAGGACAAATAAGCCAAGCCGCAAAACACACTAGTTGAGCATTGCTTTGCATTTGCTATTTAGTTCTTTCTGCATTTGCTATTTAGTTCCTTCTGACACGAGCATTTGCTATTTGAATTACTTGTCGCACTTTTACTGCCGCAAGCAAGCATTTAATTGATGATGGTTCCAGTGCTCTGCACAGTGATTTGAATTTGTGTTTGGCTCTGCAATGCATATTTGAATTACTGATTGCACTTTTCTACTGTTTGGCTCTGCATATTTGAATTACTGGTCGGTCGCTCTTTTCTGCTGTGTTTGGCTCTAAAGCATATTTGAATTTCATGAGCATTTATTGTTTGGCTCTGCATATTTGAATTACGTGAGCATTTATTTATTTAACATTTAGTAAACTGATGATGATTTTGCTGTGTTGTTTGAATTACTTGGTCGCCCGTTTCTGCTGTATTATTTGAATTACTGGTCGCCTTGTTCTGCTGTGTTATTTGAGAGCGAGTGAGTGAGTGTAAAATGCCCCAGTTAGGTATACCTGGTGGTTAGGGTTATTTAGGCTCAAACCCTTAACCTTAGGTACAAGGAGCAAGAGACTGAGTTCTCTACCCATACAACCACTTCTGGTTAAAAGAGATGTAGCTCTCAACTGCACAAATTTTCACAGAATGTCTGGAATATACCGCTGGTCAGTTCCTCTTAAAATTCAGATGGTGTAGTGGTGCAGTGGTAGTGTTCTTGCCTCACAGCAAGTGGTTCTCTGGTTTGATTCTCAGCTGAAGTGCCTTCTGTGTGGAGTCTGCACGTCCCCCCTGTGTTTGTGTGGGTTTTCTCTGGGTGCTTTGGTTTCCTCCCATGATACAAAGACATGTCTGGAGCCTCTGCTGAAAACTGGCTTTGTTCCAAGTCGGACTTTCCCAGTAAACAAATGTAAAATAAAATTTGTGGTTTTCTGGCAAATCAGTGAGAACTGCTTATGCAAAGTCTACTTGCATTGTTAGTAGCACAACAGGTGGTGTTACTTGCTTTTGATGCAGAAGGCTGTGGGTTCTACTCCCACAGTATGCAGATGGATCGCGGATACTGTACTGGGTTGTACTTTAAAGGGAGTGGATGCTGAAGTCCTGTGAATGTCCTCCTTTGGAGGAGTTACCTAGTAACTATGAACCTGTTATCAGTTTGCCATCCATTCTCTATTGAAATATTACTAGTTTATCATTTTTTAATGTAACATGGGGAGTTTATTCTTCAAGAGCAGCAGGCACTTTACTTGTAAATGAAATATAAAGTTGTTTGCTAGCAGCAACCTCTTCAATAGTTACAGATCTCTTTAATGTGGAATTTAGATGACTTTTTCTTCTGCAGAGATTGTGCATATTTAGTGATACAGGTGGATTGTAGAAGTTAGACTTTTATGATGGAAATATTCTGAATTGAGCAGTTTTGCCATTATTGGTGCATGCATTTTGTTTTACTGCTTACTGGAAAAATGCTCAAAACAAATTAAACACACTCCAACAAGTGTGCTGTATTATACAAGGAATGTAATTTAATACAGTCAGGAAGATGTATCAAAGAACATATGTATGTTTTGTGTGCAAGGGGCCTATGATTTGAAAGCAGCCCAAAGTTGATCTTTATTCACCACTGGCCAGATGCGTTTTCTCTGAATGTGGGTTTCAATGCTGTTTCAATGAATGTGAGTTTCAAGGGGAGAGAAGTTTTAATGCTAAGTCTATTTTCATTGTGAGACTGTATTGCTTTGTTTAGCAAATATCTATTACCGTTTGTGCTATAAAATGTAAAATAAAAATTTTAAATGAAAACCAAGTAATCATTGTAGAAGTTAGTAAATCAGTATGCACATTACAGTGTTTATGGTAAATGGGGCAAAACAGCCAGGTAATGGGACACTGGAATGGATGTGGGGGACTCTGGGGCCATATTTTGCTTGTCTGTTCTTCAGGTTGTGCTTGAAAGTTGGTATCCCACAATTCCACTGGAGTGGGCACGTTTACATAATCATGTACGCAAATTTTATGCTAATCAGCATACCAATTTTTCCCTATTTTTCATGGGCCTTTGTCCAGATTTTTGATGTTTTCAGGTTGAGAGGTATGCTAGACTGTTGGATCCAACTCTCGAGCCCCTCCCTATTCACATAATGCCCTGGTCAACCTGCTATACCTCAGAACAAGCTTGCTGCCTTATAAGCTATAGGAAGAACTAACCCTAGGTTAAGAGAAAAAGTTAGACTAGTAGTAGCAGAACTGGGGCTTAAACCTAGAATGCAGGTTCCACAATAACCATAAGGTCTCTCCAAGAGCTAATAGGAAGAGGGGTGGAGGGTGGGGGAATTGAGGAAGACTGAAAATGCACAGCACTGATGCATACTTATGGTGAGTACATGCATTTAAAATAAAATTCCACCCTCTCCTAGAGTTTAACTCAATCCTTAGGTTTATTCTGTCCCTACAGTATGGTTCCAGTATGTTGTAGGTACCAGAAACCTGCTTGTACTTTTTAAACTTTCATTTCCTTGCTCTTGAATCAAAGAAAGGGAAAGCCCACCTACTTTTTTTAAGCTTAACTTCTCACATACTTTGCAGAGAAAGTCGTCTTCACCTGCATGAGATATCAGATGCAGTCAAATCTGTAGTTTACCCTGTCAGGTACTGTTGTCAATCTTAGGCAATTAATCCTGCTAATGTTAACACAGTATCGTTGCCAATGTAGCCCGAGTTGTGGCTGAAAAGGGTCCTGGGACCAGTTCACTTTCCTGGTTACCAAAGTATAAAATTATGTAATAGAAAAAAAGGGGGTGAACGTGACAAAAATAATTAAGGAACTAGTAAAGCAAATTTTAATTCTGCATCATTCATGAGAGAGAAAAAACTTCCCACTAAAGGCATTGGGAAGTAACGGACAGATTTATTTTGGAGTCCTACTCCTTGTCATCTGTAAATGTACAGCAAGGATCATTTACTGCAGTGAGAGTTTCCACACCTTAACATGTGTGTGCATGGAGGGGGAAGGTCTGTCAATTCTTTTAAAACTACAAAATAATCCCTTTACAAAAGCCTGCTATTTACCTACTATCTTTTGCTGGAAGTAGCTAACAGCTATGTATAGCACAGAACAAGCTCTAACAGACACCATTGAGGCTCAATCAGGGAAAAACAGAAGTAACTCTGTTACAGAAGTTGTGTTCAGATGACAGTGCTTCTTCACAGTCCTACCATTCTGTCTTAATGACACAAGAAAACAACACTACTTCCTTATGTCTAGCATGACTCATGTAAAGAGGACGTGAAATGTATTCTGGGAAGAAGGAATGAAGCAAGAAAACAAGATCATGCTACCAAGGCAGGCCCCATTATCTGCCATTTTGAGGGAAATGCATTAAAATTGTAAAGTTCATAGGTTGGTACTAGGCTATCAGCCCTAGGGCCTATACAAGCCTAGCCATAACAATTCCCTGGCTATTTCTTCCCACAGTATTTACTTCCCTGGACCCCTGTTTAGCAGGGTGACTGACGTGATCCCCGGGGTGAATTTCCCATCTCCCATCCAATCATCAAGGTTCCTTTTGAAGAGGGCCAAAGAGGCGCTCCGCTTGACATGTATGGGCAGTCTATTCCAGAGTCTGGGGAGTCTCTGGGTCAGGAACCTATCCCTCCAGCATGTTTTGTTCATTGTGATGACAAGGTTTAGATCCCTGGAGTGCATGTCTCTGAGGGATTGGGATTTCTTTAAGTGTAGCATGTCCAACAGGTCTGGGTTTGACATGGCCTTGTATATTAAGCAGAGATCACCTCTGAGTAGACGATATGTGACAGAGTATAGGTGGAGTTTTTTTAGATGGTCATAAGGCATCTGCTTTAGGCCTGTGATTCTTTTAGTGAGGTATTTCTGCGGCCTTTCCAGTTGTTGCAGAGGTCTTGAGAGGTGCATACCAAACGAGGCATTGTATTCTATAATGGGGTCTAATGAGGGATGAGTACAGTGGGACAATGACCTCCTTTTTCCTGGAAGAAAAGCCCTTAGTGATGAGGTGTGCCACATAGAAGGATTTCCTGACTTTTGCGGCGGTGTGGTTATCGAAGGCGAGACCACTGTCCACCTGTGTCTCCAAGTCTCTTATCACACTTTCGGTGTTTAGTGTACTGCCACCTATGTGGTAATTCACGGGTACATGTTTTTTCCCAAAGGGGATAACTATACATTTCTTGTCATTGAGCTTGAGCCCATGGCTCTGGCACCAAGCAACTGTTTCTGTAAGGCCCTTTTGTAGAACAGCCATATCATTTGGGGATTCAATAATGGCTCCCAGTTAGCAGTCATCTGCAAACTTTGTTAGCCAGAGTCCCTTAGTGTTGGCCTGTACTTCAGAGAAGTATATGCCAAACAAGAGCGGTCCCCAAGACGGAACCCTGAGGTGCTCCACTAGTCACTTGTCTGGAGCTGGATTTGGAGTCAGCTACTTTTAGCGTGGGTTCTGTCAGTAAGACAGCTGACAACCCATCGATTGACGTAGGGTTTAATGCCCAGCTTAGTAAGTTTATCTATGATTCCAGAGTGGGGGATGGTGTCGAAGGCCTTGGCGAGGTCCAGATAGGCTGTGTGGACCACCTTACCTTTGTCCACGGCTCTGGAGACTGACTCGAAAAAGTCAATCAGGTTCAAGAGACCAGATCGGCCCTTCACAAACCCAAACTGCGTGGGGTCCAGTGTTTGAAGGTTGCCAATGTCTTTGTTTATAACTTCCATGACAATACATTCCATGGCCTTGCAGATCAGGCTCGTTAGACTGATGGGGCAGTAGTTCCCAGGATCCAAGGTGGATCCCCCCTTGTGGAGTGAGATAACTGTAGCTGTGCGCCACTCGGTGGGCACAATGCCTGTGGTGAGGCTATGATTAAACATGACACTTTGGTGAGGTGCCAGTTCATTTTGTAGTTTATGTAGTACACAGCCTGGGATGGTGTCTGGTCCCATGGACGCTGTATTCTTAGCTTTGGAGAGTGCATTTTTTACCTGTGTGGCTGTTATTACCGGAATTTGGCAATCTTTCGGTATTGAGATGGGCACTTTAGGGGGTGAAGTTTGCACTAAACCGATCTGCCAGGATATTGGCAATAATACAATAAAGTAAATACTTGCAGTGATTTTAAGGCATTAAAATAGCTTAGGAAACAAATATACAATGAAAAAAACATGTTTTTGAGTTCTAAGGTGGAGTTTTCCTCTATTATCTGATGTTGCCCTTTTCATTCGTTCCTCAACTATTGGGACAAAATCCCTAGCTACATGGATCTGGGGGTGGGCCTTCATGGAAAGATATTCTGGAGTACTGCAAAACCAAAGGCAACCCTGCTCCTGGAAGTCAAATCCATTCTGTAATGAGCAATAAAGGTATGAGCATTAGACCAGGTATCTGCTGCTCAAATGTTGTCAATAGAAGTTCTAGACCAAAAGGCAGACGATGTGGCCATAGGCCTGGTGGAGTGTGCTTTAGGGGTCCTAGGTAATGACAGGCCTCACTGACTGTAAACAAGGGAAATACAGTAAACCATTTGGTTAGGGTAATTTTAGAAAATGGTGAGCCCAATTTGTTTGGGGAGAAAAAAAACAATTGCTCTGACTTTCTGAAATCTTTCATTCTACGGAAATAAAAACGTAGTTGCCTATGTACATCCAAAATAGTAAGCATGTATTTCCTTTGTTAGCAAAGTTGGAAAAGAAAACAGGTAAATTAATGGCTTGATTAGTATTTGTTTCCCCAAGCTATTTTTGGCAAAAAGGATGGATTGATCCATAAGATAACTCTGTCTTTGTGAATGACGAGCTACGGAGATTTGGAAGAGACAGCCTACAGTTCAGAAACTCATCTCGTAGATGTAATGGCCACTAGAAAGACAGTTTTCTAGGATAAAATTTTACATCAGATTTAGTTGATGTTTCAAAGGGTTAATGAGGACACCCTTGCAGCACGAATGCAACATCTCAGGGATGGGTGGAATCCTTCGCTGGGGTCTAAGCAAGAAAATACATTTAGAGAAATGCCTTACACAACTTTGAAGAAGCCAAGGAGGAAGCCTTTTTGTTTGAACGAAAACTAGATATGGCTGCCACATGCACTTTGGTAGTAGAGAAACTAAATACTTCTTGAAAAATAGATGCTAAAAAATCTAAGAGAGCAGAAATAGGAGGAGTGAAGGGGGGTCCAGTTTTCTCTCTAAAGCCCAAATACAGAATCTCTTCCATTTACTTTTGTAGAGCTTCCTTGAAAAGGCCTTGTGAGAAGATATATCTTGTCAGACTGAGGAGAAAAGCATGGACTGTCAATCAGTGAAATTTTAGAAACCATGTAATGTCTGGATGATCTTTCCCTTTTGAATGAGAAAGGAGGTCTGGACTGGGGGTCCAGTATCCAGGGTGGATAGCAAAAGTGAGACCAAAGGATGGGGGAACCACACTTGAGGACAAAAAGGGGCAATGAGGATAACCGTGCTCTTCAACTAGAGTGCCTTCTGGAAGAATTTGGGAATTAGAGGCCTCAGGGGATAAGTGTAAAGGAGACCTGAGAGCCAAATGTGGACTACAGCTTCTCTCGGTGACTCCCCCACAAGGGGAGATTAGGAAAAAAATAACATGCTGCACTTGTTTGGAGATGCAAAAAGACTGCAGCAAGATTGACCCCATCAATGGAAAATCCTCTCCCCGTGATTGAGAGACCACTTGGAAGGCATCAGAATGGACCTGCTGAGTTTGTCCACTAGTACACTGGATTTCCCCAGTATGTGCACTGTCAAAGTGAGTGAAGGAGATGCCCACAGCCACACTCTCATTGCCTCTCGACAAAGGCGATAAGATCATGTAGTTCCCCCCATTTGTTAATGTACCAAACAACAGACATTGTCAGTTTGAAAGGCAATCATCCCAAGAGGAAGGGAGTCCTGGAAGGCCTGCAATGCTAGCAGGACCACACTCATCTCTAGGACACTGATGTGCAAATTCTTCTCTTCTGGAGACCATGTGCCTTGGATCATCCATCCCAAGAAATGTTCCCCCCAAAGTTGGGAGGCATCCATGGTTACCGTGGCTATTGGGGGTGGAACAACAACAGGGTGGCCTTGGAAAACTTAGTCTGATTGAATCCACCAACGTAGATGGTCTTTGTATACTCAAGTGAATTTGACTGGTAAGTACAAGGCATGGCGAAGAACTGACCCGTGAACAAACAACTAGAGTCCACTGAAGAAAGTGCACATAAAAACAGGCCATAGAAACAAAGGTTATGGCTACTGCAACTGACCCTATAGCCTGAAGTACAAGTATGGCGTGGGGAGAAGGGTGTGTAATGATTTGCTCCACTTGACACCTGATGGTCCATACTCAATGTGGTGGAAGACAGGCTGACTGTTCAGCTGAGCACTTTAAAACTCCAGACTCTGAACAGACTGAAGATGAGACTTGCAGATGTTGATGAGGAAAATTCAGGTCTTGGAAAGGCCCAGCCAGAGCCCAGACCTAAATCCAATAGAAAATCTGGGGGTGAACTAAAGAGGGCTGTGCACAAGAAATGCCCTCGGAATCTGACAGATTTGGAGCGCTTTTGCAAGGAAGAGTGGGCAAATATTGCCAAGTCAAGATGTGCCATGCTAACAGACTCCTACCCAAGAAGACAGAATGTTGCAATTAAATCAAAAGGTGCTTCAACAAAGTATTAGTTTATGGGTCTGCACACTTATGCAACCAGCTTCTTGTACATTTTTATTTTTTATATTTTTCCCCTAACAGAGGTTTGTTTTTCAGTTGAATTGTACAGGTTATAGGCCACATTAAAGCTGGGAAAAGTTTTGAAATGATTTATTGTGGTCTCATTTTTTATATCACAAAACCTGCCATTTCAAACAAGGGTGAGTACGCTTTTTATATCCACTGTATATAGGGATGAAAGACGCTCTTACTGCTGTCCCTTTAAGTTGTAAAAACATTCTGAATTAAAGTAGAACACATTTTTACTTCAGTTAGGCAGAGGAGAAATGTACTAAAGCCTGGACTATAAAAATTGGCCCTTTCAAGGTAATATTTCAGTGCAGTTAAACCAGCCCAGTATGTTATCTTTGTGTATAAAGACTTAATACCCAATGTACACGTATACCAATTTTGTTCCATTTGTGCATCACATAATTGTAAGAATTAAGTATCTGACCAAATTCAGAAAGGGATTCAAGCAAAGGGCTAAATATTTAGATACAAACTGTTAATGAGCCACGGACAGATACAATAAGTCTACCAGGCAGGCTGTCAGCATCTTTGCTTATTTTAGACAGCAGAAAACAATATTTGTGACAATCTGTCCCATGACAATCATGGAGAGGTTCAATAATTTGAACCTCTTGCAAAAATGAATAATCTCTTTCTTTTACCAGATACAGCTAAACAGGAGCAGCCCAGAGCATAAACTAGACCCTGTGCCAAGCCCAGTAAATCACACTTGTCTAGAGTAAATGAGGCAAGAGAAATACATCTAACTTTTTGTTTCTTTTTTGACATGAATTTCTGAGGAAAAATAAAACAGACCAACTTTGCCAGGAAAAAAATGGCGGAAGTATTTTAGCAGCCTCCTGTGGTGGCAAAAGCCGTTTACTAATTCTCTTCTTTTTGTGGACGGAATAAGAAAGAAACAAGGAACAGGTAGGTTGTTTGACTTTTAAGCCAAAAAGGATGCCCAATTCCCAGGGAAGCCTAGCAGCAATAGTCAGTAAAAGAGGTAGGTAGTTAAAAAAAAGAGTAACTTCTTTGTGTAAAAGCACTTTATATACTTATTCCAGGGCTCAGAAGAAAGAGAAGTTATGTACTTACCATAACATTCCATCTGTGGTGTCCTTTTTCATTCTTCCTTGACCTGCAGGTTTCGGATCCGAAGCTCGAGTTCCTCCCCTATCCATAATGCCTCATTCCCCCTGGTTACCTCAGATTGAGTTTGCTGCTACCATGTTTACCAGTTATACCATAATACAGACAATGTACAAAAATTCTGAAAAATTATTACAAAAGAGTAGGGAAAGAACATGAGCTCAACAAGGAGCAAAGGTTCCCATAAGCATATCCATCAAGGTCATTCATTATATGGACAGGGGGAAGGAGGGAGGGAAGGACGAGAAAGAATGAAATAGGACAACACAGATGAAATGTCATGGTAAGTGCATAACCTCTATTTGATGTTGTCATTTTCATTCTTCCTCGACCAGCTACAATAACCAGGGTAGCCTTCACGGAAGGATATTCCGGAGCACTGAAAAAACAAAAGCAGCTCTACTTCTAGACAATGTCCAGTTTGTAGTGGGAAATGAAGGTGAGAGAATTTGACCAAGAGGCAGCCGAACAAATCATCAATCGAAACTTTATCTCAAAAAGCTTAAGAAGTTGCCATTGATTGAGCAGAATGAGCTTTGATTTTGATTCACTGAGGTAAAGAAACACCTTTGGATTCATACAAAAATGAAATGCAGTCCCTCAACCATTTAGCTAAGGTGGTTTTAGCAACTGTTTTACCTTTTTTGACATCTGAAAGATATAAAAAGCTGATCAGACTTTCTGAAAGATTTAGTTCTGTCTAGATAAAAATGCAACTGTCTATGAACATCCAACAGATGAAGCATATATTCCCCTTTGTTTTGGAAACTGGGAAAAAAAAAGATTGGTAAACTGATAGATGGATATATGCTGTTCTCATTTGCAACTCTGGGTAGAAAGGATGAATTAGTATGTAAAGTCACTCTGTCACCCCTATGAAAAATAAAATAGGGATATTTAGAGGACAGAGCTTGCAATTCAGATACTCTTCTTGCCGAAGTGATAGCAACTAGAAAATAAGTTTTCTATGATGAGAAATTCAAATCCACTTTGGTTGACTGTTCAAAAGGAGGATGAAAAAGAGCCTGTAAAATCAGTCAGATCCCAAGGAGGTGTTGGATCTTTGACAGGAGGACGAAGAAGGAAAGTACCTTTAAAGAAGGTCTTACACAATTTGGACGAGGCCAAACATGATGAATTTTCTCTGATATGGTAATTTGAAATGGCTGCCAATTGTACTTTTACAGTGGAATGCCCCCCCCCCCTGGTCTTTAACCTGGAAGCTTTCTGAAGAAATTTGAGGGTCAAGGGCAGAGGTAGAAAGGCATAAAGTAAATCCTGGAGGCCGAGCATGGACCAGAACATCCCTGGGTGATTGCCCCTGCAGGGAAATCAAGGCGAAGAACTTGCTGCACTTGCTGTTGTGGGGAGATGTGAAGAGAATGCAGCAAGGTTGACACCATTTGTGGAAGATCATGTTCACCACTAATTCAGAGACCACTCAATGAGGAATAAGTAAGACTCTGCTAAGCCTGTCCGCTAGAATGTTGCACTCCACTGGAATGTGCATAGTCATCAGAATCTATGCTCTGAACTGGCTGTAGCTGAGACTTTTGCATACTGATTGCTATGCCCAAGGAAGGAGTTAGCTGTAACAGATAGTCCCTGGCTCAGATGGGTAGATGCCTGGTTGCAGTGGTTAGGAGCCAGTCATCTAGGTATGGAAATATGTGGAATCCTTGCAGCCTGAGATGAGCTGCAAACACTGCCATGCATTTGGTGAACATCCTGGGGGCTATGGTCAGATCAAAGGAAGTGTTCTGAACTGAAAATGACTGGCTCCCAGCCTGAAGCGTAGATACCTTCTCTGGAGCGCCTGCCCATCTTGATGTGGTAGTACACATCCTTCAGATCTACTGAGCACATCCAGTCGTCCATTTTCAAAACAGGTAAAATGGACTGGACAGTAACCTGCCTGAACTTTGTGGGTTTTACCGACTTGTTCAGTGATGTCAGATCAAAGATGGGCCTGAAGTCCTCTGCCCTCCAAACACCTTTATTAAATTATCACTTGCAACGTAGGCAAATATACATTCATATAAAAGTAATCACATTATAATTAAACATTTTACTCACGTATACTGTTATACATCATATAACTTAAACAACGTTACATAAATTATTCAAATCCTACCTTTTTTAAAAACAAGAAACATCTTTATTAAACCAGCACTTACTATGTAGACAATCATACATTTATACAAATGAAAACAAACCATACTACCACAATCCTAGTTGCAAGCATTTTACATCACTTATAATATACCCTATCTTTTCCAGTCAAGCATTACATAGCTCATTTAAGCCTCGTCACTTTTTAAACCTCATTCCTCCCTTGTATGTATGGTTCCCACAATTACCATTTTTTCCTATGTAGTTTGCTCCTACCCTTTACTAAAGATCTCAATTCCAGTTTTACCTCTGTTACTACATTCACTACTTCTAGTATAGTTGGTTTAGATTTTGATTTCCATTTTCTAGTAATTGCTTTTTTGGCAGCCACCGCAAGGACTTACCATGCCTAGGCAATTCCAATTCTGTATCATAGCTCAGAAAAATCATCTCCCTAGTCAGACCAATCTGCCAACCCAGCATCTCTGACAGTGCATCCCGCAAAGAAGCCTTAAAGTACATCAATTCATTGCACTCTAAGAAAATACGTTCTCATTTACCTCTTTCTTCCCCATCACACCTCCAACATTTGCTGTCTGTCTGAGGAAAAATTCTCTGGAGTCTACTTGGGGTATAGAAATATCTATGCAACTGTTTCCAGGCAAAAATCCTAAATCTTCTAGGTTTTGTTGCATATTTAGGAGACACACACATCTTCCCATTATTTCTTTGTGAATTGCTTATCCAATCTCTTTTCCCAATCCTTTCTAACCTTCTTTGATTGATTCTAATAGTTATCATGCAATATTTTATATGCTCTACTAATTATTCCTTTTTAATGGCAACTTACGTTCTAGATTCTACTAAAAACTCTACCAGTGCTGGTCTTTTGTTTAGGACCGAGCCCCCCCCCCCACCTCTTTCTCTTTGCCTATACTCTGGTATCAATCCCTGATAGGGAAGGCAATCTCTAACCTGCAGTCCAAATAAATTCTTGGCATCTTCACATTCGATCATCTTTCCTTCTCTAGTCATTTGCTTCCAATACCTTGGTTCCTTTACCAGTTTTCTCCAATAAATTCCAGTCCACTCTTGTCTATATCCCTAATTGCAGTCATCTCTATGAGCAGAATCTCCTTTCTCCAATCCCACGTTGCCTTACGTCTTAGAATACTTTCTGCTGCTTTATAGATATAATATTCTGTGTGATCATTGTTATTCTCCTTAAAGGCCTGCATCCAAAACCTAGTCTCTCCTTGTTTCTTGAGCTTCCCCCCTGGTTCATCATCATCCTTTTCTACTTTGAAATATAGTTTTCTGCTTGTGCTATGTACAGGACTCAACCGTGTAGCTCTGACATACCCCTTCAAATTGGGTAAACCTAATCCGCCCTGTTCTACTGGAAGAATCAGCTTATCCCACTTGACACTTTCAGTCTTCCCCTCCCAGATAAAGTCCTTCAACTCTTTATTAATTGCTATACACAACTTCCCCATCTGGTTGATAAAAATATAAGACTTAAGGGACTAAAAAAAATTTTAACTGCATATATCTTATTATCCATACAACAAAGCTTCCGTTTTCTCTTTTTTTATCTTTTGTTTAGTCTCTTTCCAAACATCCTCAGCTGCCACACAAGAATCATTTTAAAATGAAGTATTTAGGAGTATTATCATGTAACCATAAATATAGATATTCCTGAACCAATTCATCTGTGGGTACCTTTTTAACTTCATTTATTTTGTATCCTGAAAAGATGTGAAACTGTCTCAAAATGTTCTACAACACTATAATGTCTCTTTCTGGTTTTATCAGGTATAAAATAATATCATCTGCAAATATAGCCAGCTTTTTCTGACTACTATACCAATTATAGCCTTGAATTTCTGTGTCCCTTATTTTCTTTGACAGTGGTTGCAAATATAAAGCAAATAATAAAGGGGAAAGAGGACAACCCTGCCTGGTTCCTCTGCTCAAGCAGAAATTATCAGAGGACCACACCCACTTTAATTTTCACCACCGATCCCTCATATATGCTCTTAATCAACCTTATAATTTTTTTCAGGAAATGCAAACGTTTCCATTGCCCTGCTCATAAAGTCCCAGTTTATTCTGTCAAATGCCTTCTCTGCATCAAGACCTACTAACAACAATGGCGTTTTCTTACATTCTGCTTCCCTCTGGATCATCAATGCTCTAATAATGTCAAATGTTTGCCTCCCCTCCACAAAACTTTGATCCATATCCATCAATTTTGGCATTACTTTTGCCATTCTTTTAGCTATTATAGACATGAACACTTTATAATCATGGTTTAGTACTCAAATGGGCCTGTATGAAGCTGAATCTGATGGATTTTTACCCTCTAAGTATTACAGCTACCACTGCTTTCTTCCAGGATGTTGGTATTGCTCTTAAAATACTGTTAAATAAAACCTTCCAGATCTTTATCAATTTCTTCCTCCTAGCTTCCACACTTCCACAGGAATACAATCTATTCCTGGGAACATTCCTGTAAATTGGTTATACATCACCATTTTTATCTCATCTCCTCCTATTCTAACAGTTAGTAAGCGAGTCTCATCTACCTCAACCATGCCATATTTAATTCTTCCATAAACATTTCCATTTGTGCCTTTTTGTGATTTTCATATTTCTCTGCTTTATAGGGACTTTTGTAGAATTTCCGAAATATTTCTAATACCTCTACAGGATCGTTTGTTATCTTCCTTGTTTCAGGCTCCTCAAGTTTGGCGACAGCCCTTTCTACTTTCTGTTGCCTGGGTTGTTGTGCTAGAAGATTTTGTGCTCTGGTGTTGTTATTAAAAACAGTTACTTACCAGCAAACGTTCTAAAGTTGTGCATATTATTGAGGTAATACCTTATTTTTTGTCTCGCATTCTACAGTTGATCCTCTTCTTGTTCTGTGAGATTTCCCCTATTCTGCAATACTTAAAACATTTGTCAGTCCCTCTAAATAATCCTTATTACTTCTCAACTACAGCTCCCTATTATTTCCACCCTAGTTTTAAACTCCACCTTAATTTTATCCCAGTCCATTTTATCCCAGTCCCTAGCTACATTTGCAGAAGAAATTGAGGTCCCCCGTCTTTTTTCATACTAAAAAGCACACTGAGTAAAGGCTTGATCTGAGTTGATCTGGTAGGACCTTCTGGATGACTCTCGTTTTGGAGCACCTTTGAGATCTCCAACTCCGCTGCCTCTCTGACTGGGTAGAACATATGGGAGAGAACATTTTGGTTTGGGGAGCTTTAAAAAGGGAATGGAGCACCCTCTGAATATGATCCTTTGCACCCACAGACAAGTTTGTGAGGGCTAGCCAAGCTTCTGGGTGCAAGGGCAAGTGCCCCCAAACTGCCTCCAAAGGAGGACAGCTGGGCAACCTTTCAGGAGTGCTGAAACGGCTTGTCTGAGAAGGAATCCTGAGACATTTGATTTTGCGGACCCCCTCTGCCGTGTGGGCAGCGTCCAACCATTGTAACCATTCCCCCCCCCTCTGCCTCTGGGGGAATATTCTCTCTCAGATTCTTGAAGAGGACCCTGGGATTTCTTGAACCACAGCCCCCCCCTCTGCTGATTCCTGGAAAAAGATCTTTGGGGAGTAGAAAATGGATCCCGATGGCAGACAGGGTCTTTCCATCTTTCTCCCTATGGGAGAGTGTCTCTCTACAACTGGGCCCAAACAAAGACAATCCGTCAAAGTGGGCACTGAAGAAAGACGCCTTGAAAGGTTCCAGAAAGTCACACAGCCGCATCCAGGCATGGCGCCCAGTGGCAAAGCTGGAACCAGCGGCCCTTGAGGAAGCCTCCACCACATGGGAGATTAACCTCATGGATGCACTGGAAATTGACAGCAAACAGGCCAATCTGAGGGAGAAGGATTTCCTCTCATCAGACAAGGACTCTGGGACTGAACTAGAGAATTCTTTGATTAAATCCCTCTGTAGCCTAGTAAAATGGGAAAGGTAGTTTAAGACTCATAACATGAAGCTAGAGAAGGTGTAAACTCTCTTGCCGAATCTGTCCATAGCCCTAGACTCCCTATTAGAGGGATGGACAGTGGAGCTTTCTTAGGCCAGCTCCTTCTTAATGGCTGCTGCTACAACCATGGCATCTACCAGGGTTCCTTTAGTCCAATCCGGTCGGTCGGGGGAGCACTAAGGATTTTGTCTGCATGCTTAAGGATAGGTTCTACAGTGTCAAGATCCTTCCATGCCCTGCTTGATACCAGGTCGACAACTGCATCGGCAGATGAGGGACACCCAAGATGAAGATGGGCTGGACCAGAAAGCTTCCAAGAATACAGTTTCCTCTGGGGTAGGGTTTTGGGAAGACCATCCACCTCTTTGGCACAGGATTTCCAAGATGTCTCTAAAGGAGACATCCTCAGATGGAGATCTGAGGGGACCCTTCCCCTTCCTCAAAATCGGTGTCTTCGGTTATGGATTCTTCTGGGGAATCCAGGTGCCTACCTTTGCACCTTCTCTTCTGGGGAATCTCTTCAGTGGGGTGTTCCAGGGAGATGTAGGAAGAGATCAGGGGTTCCAAAGGTGGAAGAACATGCAGGCTTTGTTTGGCTGGCTGTTCTGATGGGGGGCAGTGGTGAGGTCTCAGAAACAGTCTCCAAGAGGGTGAGAAGTTGATCCAAAAAGAGTGAGAGCTGGAGATCTTTTCCCTCTCCATCACCTCAAAAGCAGAATGGGCTGGAGACAAAAAAGACAATCCTCCCAGAGCCAAAACTACTGGGACAAAGGAACCCTAAACCCCTCCGGTCTGACAGGGAAGCCGGGGCTAAGCTGTTGAATGCAGACACTCAAGGAGAAACAATGGCTCTGAAAACTTCAAAGTCAACTCCTCAGAGAAGACATTGAGGTTTCAGCTCAATCAGCTGCTCTACCCAGACAATCAGGACCAAGCAGTCAGGGAAGATGCCGGTGTCAGACAGATCCACTATCGGCTCAGTCACCTTGGCTCCCAGGGCATTTGGATCGGAGGGCTCCAAAGCAGCAGCTCAAATAGGAGAAGGAACTAAAAGTCTAAAAGGCAACAGTCTGCCCACGGTCCCAGTAGGAGATGGAGCTGGTAAGACCCCCATATAGATCTGCTTCTGAAGTAACTGCCTTATTAATCTGTCCATCTCTGATTCAGAAAGGCTGTGGGAAGACATGATAGATGGATGCTGTGGATGACTGTCTGGACGAAACCCTCGGAGATTTCTCTTTATGGGGAGACCCAGAGGTTAGAGGAGAAGGCTCTTAAGGCAAAGGAGCTCGAGGCTGAGGAGAGGATTGGGTGGAATTACTCGGATCTCAGGTCTGAGATCCCACACTTTGGGAGCCTTGGCTGGAGGCTTGTCCGAAGACGAGGAAGCAGACTTCCCCAGGGAGCATTTTCTGCATTCCCTGTCTTCTCTAGGTTTCTTGGAAGTGGGTTGAGCCCTCGAAGAAGCTGCAGATGTGGCCTAAGGTGGTAAAAGGCCCTTCAAAATGAGTTTGTTTCTCCTGTTGGCCAGTACTCTCTGGTGAAACCCCTCACAGACAGCAGGAGGCTTCAAGGTGAGCGTGGCCGAGACAATATGCTCACTCCCTGTGGACATCAGATAAGGGAATCTTGTGCCCACAGGAAGTGCACTTTTTGAAGCTTAAAGATTTCAGACATCATACAAGATTTAGAGTAGGAAAAAGAGAAAGAAGAAAGAAAAGGCAAAGGAAAAAGTCCCACCAAGAACCATTTAAAATCTCAAAATAATGAAATCTTGAATTTCAGTATCCCGAGACCATAAAGGCGAAACTTCAAAATAGCGAAAGTGCATAAGTGCGAATCCGACTATCTTGAATCCGCGCTTATGCATTTTACGCTATGTTACATGAAGTGTTTCCTGGGATGGTGTCAGGAATTTAAGGTGAGTGAGTGTATGTGAGTGTTTTTGTAAGTTGTACGTGTGGGTTAGGGTAGGGAGGTGCAGGTATAAGTGTGTGTATGATGGATGTGTGTGATGGGTGTGTGTGAGATGGATATGTGTGTGATGGGTGTGTGTGAGATGGATATGTGTGTGTGTGTGTGAGGGAGGGAGGGACTGTAGAATGTCTGGGTGTGAGTTTGTGTATTTTTTTTCTGTTTGTGCGGTCTCAGAGTTGGTATATACAAGTAAGGGTGTGCATGTGGGGGGGGGTGCAGGGGGGCTTGCCCCCCTGCTTACATGTAGTGTAGGGATGTATAGATTGTGTGGTGCATGGATGTTCATGATTGCGTGTTTCGTGCTTTTGGGTTTCTGGATTGCGAGTTGTTCGCCTTTATAGTTTAGAGATACTGAAATTCAAGATTTCAGTATTTCGAGATTATAAATGCAAACTATATATATATTTTTTTTTTTTTTTTTTAATATGCAAAAGCACAGGTTAAGAGATTAGGGTAGAGAAGTGGTAAAAGAAGAAACTACACCACTAAGTCAAACATCTTAACTGACAACCGAAAACTTCTCCCAAGGAATGTGAGTTAGGGGACTGCGATGCTTCTCCCAAGAGTAGCAAACAAGATCTGAGGTAACTGGGGCATGGGATGGAACAAACCATTATGGGTAGGGGAGGAGCTCGAGCTTCAGAGCCTAAGCTTTTGAAAGCAGCCAAGCCAGATCTAAGGTCACATCAGAGGATGAAAATGACAATATCAGATCAAAACTTTTACCTGAAAAAAAAAAAAGTTTAAAATAAAAGTTAACAATTTTTTTTAACATACAAATAAGAAAGTTATGCTTCCCACTTAAAAGTAATTGGAAATCACAGCACTCATCAAAGCACTTTTTCCCAGCTTTAAAATACTTATTGGACAAAGTACAATTTCTGAGAATTAAAACTGAAGTGGAAGGTTTTCCCCAAAAGGGATCTGTCCAGCAATGGAAAAGTGTTAGCCGATCCTTGAATGTCCACAGAGGACTGCTCCATTTGGTGTTAGGAAAGCTATGAAGGGCATGGCTCTCAAACTCAACTTTTACTCAGCTCAGCCTAAGCTGACAAACAGTTTGGCCACATGGAAGGCTCCCTGAAGCTTTGAAAACTGTCTAGCTGTTATATTTTTAGCATGATATAACCCATAAAGCTTAGGCTACTGCAGCAGTTATCGATACAATGAACAACCATGGTGACAGTCTCTTCTCGGGAGGGAAGGAATGCAGAATGGATTGCCCACAGTAAGATTTCGAGTGTGGAGCCACCCTTGTAAATGCAGCTTGCGTACCATGGAAATCTTTTCTCTGTTAACTCTGACTAGTGTACCTTAAGAGTCCGCTGTAGAGCTTTAATGCAGACCACATGAGGTACTAAGAAAATAATAGCTGGTATAAGGCCAAGTACAGTGAGACAGAGATGACTGCTGTATCTGAGTCGGAGTAAAGAACCTAGCTGAAAACACTGTTTTACAGAGGAATACTTCCGTCTGAAGAGAGACATGCTTTGCAAGACGGTGTGAATCAAGTGTGCCCTAGAAGGTCTGCATCCACTGGGGCTCCATCTGAGACTCTGAATTGGATTGGAAAAGACTTGGACACTTCCAAGCTGCAACTAGCCTGTGTAAAATTAATGCCCATAGATGCCAGTCCCCCAGGTATGAAAACACCTTCACTCAGTGCTGTATGGTTCATGGCAACCATGGCCAAGCATTCAGAACACAACTTGAGGAAGTTTTTTTTTTAATCTAGCTGTCTGTCTGTATAGCTATCTAACCAACCAATCATCCTTTGTTGACCACATTAGTTCAACTAGGCTATTGGACTCTTTCAGGGGAGACCAGAGGAGGTATTTATACTAATGGGAAAATCTGGCGAGGGCAACAGAGAACTTCTCCTACGCTTTTTTTTTTTTTCCAATAAATACAGTGGAATATTTTATATCCATGCAATCTATCACCAGCACAGAAAGATGGGACTTTGGCTTAACATCTCATTTGAAGGATGGCCACACTCAGGAGTGCAACACTCCTTACTTCTGTACTGCAGTGTCAGCAATTTGAAAAGTAATCCAATTACCTTTACTCACTGGGATAACAGCTCACAGCCTTCTGTTCTTCCAACACCAAAGAAGTGCTCTCTCTCTTTAAACAAGAAACATCTTCATTAAATTATTATGCATGACATGGGCCATGTTACATTTATATAAATGGAAATAAACCATAGTGACACAATCTCAGTTGCAAACATGCATTCCAAACTGTGCCAACAAAACTGTAGCTGCAAACATACATCTCTAACATATCCAGTCATCGTTAGTCAGCCGTTACACAGATCATTCAAACCCTGCCTTTTTTTAAACCTTGTTCCTCCTCTGCATGTATTTCATCCCATATTTCCCATTTTTTCCTATGTAATTTGCTCCCACCCTTTTCTAAAGATACCAGCCAGTCCAGTTGTTTTATCTCCATTACTACTATCTTTGCTACTTCTAGTAAAGTTGGTTTAGACTCTGACTTCCATTTTCTAGTAATTGCTTTCTTGGCAGCCATCATAATTAGACTCAGCAAGGTCTTACTATGTCTATGTAATTCTAATTGTGTCATAGCTCAAAAAATTTCCTAGTTACTCCAACTTGCTCACCCAGCATCTCTGACAGAGCAGTCTGCAGGGAATCTTTAAAGTCTGCCAACTCATTACACTATCAGAAAATATATTCCCAGTTACCTCTTTCTTCCCCATACAATTGGTATTAGCAGAAACATACCTGCTATTAGTACGAAGAAACATACAGTTTTGCTTATTTGTTACCTGAAAAGCAGAAACAGCGTTTGTTGCAAACTTCCTGCATCTTACCTAACTACAGTGCCAATTGATTTTAGTAAGCAGAAACATACTTGCTATTAGTAAGCAGAAACATAAAGTTGTTTTAGTTGGTATTTGAAAAGCATTAACAGTGTTTGTTACACATTCTAACTAGTATCTTACCCAACTACAGACTTAGTACATTGTTAAATTTGACTATTATGATCTGCCTAGACAATGTTTCCTATTCTTTGTGATTCTTTACTCTTCCCTGGACACCTGTACCTTACTTACTGTATCATTTCTTGTACCCACTCTCAGAGTTCTGATAATACTTCCATCACTCTCTAATATCCTCTACTCTCACCCAGTTTGTTTCCATTTCTCCTAGAACTGTACTATTCAATTTGTGCTCGCACTGTTTTTTTTTTTCTTTTTTGCACTTTGCTCGGGCCATCCACAAGCCTTTGGATTCGTGCCTCCCACTCACCCCCACCAAAGTTTCAGCAAAAGCTCAAATCATCCCCGGGAAATCTCAACTTACTTTTACATAAAAGCATCCCTTTTACAATTAATCACTAGGTGAATATCACTGAATTGTTTTAACAATTTTCTCCTACTTTGTGACCATCATTGTGAGGTGAGCACAGCTGCATGAGCTCCATTCAGCTTTCAACTTGGAGAGCTTTAATCAAGTCAGCCACTAGGTGGCAAAATACTCTAATTGTATAAGATCCCTGTTCCCTCTGTATGCTAACACGTCAGTTCCAGAGTCTAAGATGAAAACTATTCCAAAACAAAACTTTAGTTCAGTCTCAATTTCCACATTTGTTTTCTGTAAGATTAAAAGCTCTGACACAATGTATTGGCTTACTTACATTTCCTGGCTCCTGATTGTTTTTTTTTTTGGAGCTTGCTCTGCCCACCCTTTGGGCTCACTGCGCTCTCCTTCCCTGTCCCCTATATCCCACCTGCCTCCACTGCTTCTACTCTTATTAACTAGGCTGACACTCCCTCACTCTATCCATCCAATTACATGCACTTCCTGTTATCCTGGTTACACCTCCTAGACCTATAACATGCTTATGTTTCACCTATCACTTCTTACTACACTCATATTATTGTCTCACCTCACTTACTTATCACCACAACACATTCCAGACACCCACTTTTCATCACACCACTAACCCACCTTACAATACTACTCCATGTACATCTCACTATCTCTCCTACACTTGTCAATATTACTAGCCTCCAATATTTTCCACTTAAAATAATACCTACTAAAGATAGTCACTATAACCCTCAGTTATTCAACAATGAGCATATCAAACGATTCAAATTACTACCAACACTGCCTCTAGGCTACTGCTTAGTGGCGACATCCACCCAAACCCTGGACCACTCTCAGATAACACCAACCCTCCTAGTCACTCTAGTCTCAACACCCGTAAACATCCAATTCTAAACAGAAAAAAAAATCAGACCTATTTCTAATGAACATTAGTATTACAATTACAGCCAACAAATAAGACAGCCTCCATGCCACTCTAGGCACATACTCCCCAGACAAAGTAATAATCACTGAAACATGGCTAAAACCAGGTACAAAAGATGATGAAATACTATAACACGCTAACTATAAATTCAAGAAAAACACTTACTATAATCGGCTGCTATATCCCACCTGGAAATAATGTCCCAACTATAGAACATTTATTGCAATGGGCAAGTAGTACCCTTAGTCAGGAGACATTCATACTGGGTGATTTTAATTTAGACTGGCTTGCAAGTGATACAGATCACCGATCACCCCTCATCCATCACAAACTTGCATGGCTTTACACAAGCTATTCAAGAACCTACCTGAATAGGGAAAGCTACTAAAACAATCAACCTGGGATTGGATATTACTAAACTCCTCTCACTCATTCCAATCAGATTGCCTTCCTGATGGTCTGAGTGACCACCTAGCCACATTTCTTGTACGACAATATACATTCCCACCAAAACCTATGTTTAAACAACTTAGAAAAAAGCATAACTTTAATCTTGACAACTTCCTAGTTGACCTACAAAGGTGCAGTTGGACTCCACTCAAATACCTTGACCTAGATGACACAGTGAACCACTTTAATAAATCCTTTTTAGATGCACATGTCCCTGTTAGATCAGAGTAAAATCAAACTATGCCCCTGGCTAAGCAGAGACACTAGGACTCTTCTGGAAACTAGAGATAAAGCCTGGGAACTATGGCATAGACTAAGACAGTAGTTTCTAAACAGCATCAGGAACTTCGAAATAAGGCAAAACAAAAAAAGAAAAAAACAAAACAGGATAAAATAAATTTCTATCATAACATTCAAACCCCCCCCCCCCCCCCCAAAAGAAAAAAACAACTCTGGCCTGCTGTAACCACAATCTTTCACCATTTTTAAACATTTTGCTGAATCTATAATTGCCCTTTCCAAGCAGCAAACCCCTACTCCTGATACCAAACTATCCAAGTCTACAACTAGCAATGCCTCGTTCTCTTTCTCTCCAGCTCCTACAGCCATTATAAACAAACTACTTCAGAAACTAAAACCTACTACACTTGACGTAGATAACTTACCCAGTGAATACCTCAAAAGTGCATTATAGCCTTCCCAGTATCAATCCTTAACAGATCCATTCTCAAAAACAAAGTTCCTCAACTGTGAAAAATCTCCCACGTAATCCCAATTCATACAGGGGGACCTTCCATAGAACTGAAACTATCACCCAATTGCTATTCTTTTACATCTTTCTAAGCTACTCGAAAGGTGTATTCATCTCCGGGTCATGAAATTCTTAACAAATAGCCTTCTGTCAAACACTCAACATGGGTTTCGCCCATTGCATTTCACCACTACTGCTTTCTTATCCTTCACTAATACTGTAAACCATCACAGGAACAACAACAACTTTTATCTGCCGTCTTTGTAGACCTAACAAAAAGCTTTTGATATGGTCTCCCATTCCAAACTAATAAACGCACTAAGTGAACTATCCTTCGCACCATCTACCACAGCTTGGTTTAATAACCATCTACCTGGCCATCAACAATCTGTTCTATGGCAAGGTGACCTATCTCAACACCTTCCTTTATCCATTGGTGTCCCCCCATGGATCTGTCTTAGGCCATCTCCTTTTCTCCCTCTTTACTAATAATCTACACATAGCTACTCCACATGGTTCTATAATACAGTATGCAGATGATTCAACACTTATCTGTGGTGCCACTTCAAGTTTGGAAGATCGTATTGGTGAAACTTCCAATAGGCAGGATCCAACTTTGTTAATAACATCAGATCGAGGTGGTGATCAGATTATAGCCACCGGAGTGGCCAGTAGTCATCAACCACCATTGAGGTTGATGTTAACATATAGTACTGATAATCAGCAAATTAAAGAAGTCATTACTAAGTTTTGGCCCATATTGTCACATGATTCTAAACTTTGCAATATAGTGGGGTCTAAACCTCACTTTGGATATAAAAATAAGAAAAATATCAAGAGGTTGCTATGTAATAAGGATGGCTTTACAAGGAAGAAACTACTAGGTAAAAAAGGTACCTTTCCATGTGGGAATTGTATGGCGTGTTGCCATATTGATAAAAGAAATTCTTTTGTACACCCTATTTCATCTAAGGAATTTCACTTCAATTGTAAGGTGACATGTAATACCAAAAATATAGTGTACCTAGCTACCTGTAACAACTGCACCAGTTTCTATGTGGGCAAGACGAATCAATTATTCAAAAGAAGGATACTACGGCATTTGAATGATATTCGCAAACTTGATACTCATAATGCACTTGCAGCACATATTAAAGAATTTCCTAACCATGGCTTCAGCTTTAAAGCCATTGAGCATGTGATACCTAATATCAAAAGAGGCAATATCACCAACACAACAGAACTCAGCGAGGCAAGATGGATTGTTAACTTGCAAGCTGATAGATCTCCTGGATTAAATGCTTATGTACCTATAAAACCTATATTAAAAACTAGAAGACCAAAGATTCATTCATGAAATTAGTTAAGCTTGTTTATTATTACTGAAGTCTTTCTGATGTTTATCATAGGAGTAAAAATCTTTCCATCAGAAGAGACAGGATATTGGCAAAAGTGTGACAACAGGGTGATGTATACCTGTTATTAAAAGATATGACAATATTGTTGAGTTTTGATATCCTGAAATACTGTCTGCAGCCCGGCTACTTTATATTGCAATTTGAAGAGATAGAAGGTGCGTTAGTTTTGAAACTTTTATCTTGGTAATGGAATCGGCGACATACATCTTTATGTTTTGGATGACATGTGTTGAAGAATATGAATAAACTTTCTATAAATTTATTTCTACTGTATTAGAAAGGATGCTATATCTCTTTCAGCCTTGAATGATATATGCATCTATATACAACAGCTGATTGGTCAAAGAATATGAATACAAGGCATGCACCCCCTTCTTTAAAAGAATTGTTTGTTTTTTAATTTGCTGTAATTCAACCGATGCTACAATCTCCAATTCTTGTTATTGTTGCGAATGACATCTATCAGTAATTGAGCAAAAAGGTAACATTGTTGGCTGAAATAAATGAGTATTGACATCTTGAAACATTCTCCGTAATTCCGTCAACTTATATTGTCATTTGAAGGAGCAGAAGGCACGTCAAGCTTTGAAAGCTTTTGTTCTAGTAGAACTGGCACCAGATACTTCCAATTTTGGAAACTATGTGCCGAAGAATATGAGTAAATATATTTTTTACAAGCTAATATCTTAAAAGTTTATTCTCCTTTTAATAGAACTGACATCATATCCTTCCTAACCTTGAACGCTATGTGTTTTTTAAACAACTGATTGGTTTAGGAAAACGGCTGGACATCTTATTTGAATACAAGATATACACCTCCTTTTTGAAGAATTATTTGTTGCTTAATTGGTTGTAATCCACCTGATGTCATAATTTTAGAATTCCAGTCAAGTTCATGGACGACATTTATCAGCAACCCATTGGCTGAGAATATGATGATTGAGCACCTTATTTGCATAGAAGGTGTGTCGTTGTTTAAGGCGCCAGATTTGGCGCATGACTATTGGTTATAAGTTACTTTAAAAACCCAGCATTCTTTCAACCCCTCACGATCTGAAGAAAGTGAAAACCAAAAGCGCTTATCGTGTATTTGGGGTCCATTGTTTTGGAACTTTTGTGTCTACATTTGTCTATCAGCTCTAACAGCAGAATTTTATTACCATTTGGTATTTCACCAAGGTGAAGATTTTATTTGGTGATTGAACTTTACCTGTGAGCGTATCTTTGAACAATAGGCTCTCATTGACATCTAGAGGATAATAATTTCATTACTCCCTGTGACTATTTATCATTTTTATATATGGAGTAACTTGTGAGTATTTACTTTTGAAAAAGCTGCTCATACTTTCAACGACAAGGACTGAAAAAGATTTTTTCTCTCGAGCATTGTTTTGCTTGTGCTCATTTCGTCAATGACAAAGTTTTTATCAAGCATTTTTGCTTGTTTTATCAAATAAACAGACCTATAAGATTTTATCTGGTTCTGTGTTTGTATATCACTGGCCGTGGTGCAACAGTTTGATTTTTTGGTGCTTGGATTCTACTTTCTGTTGCCTTAGTAGTGAGGAATTCATTCATTTATTATTATTAATTCATACAGGGGGACCCTCCATAGAACTGAAACGATCACCCAATTGCTATTCTTTTACATCTTTCTAAGCTACTCAAAAGGTGTATTCATCGACGGGTCATGAAATTCTTAACAAATAGCCTTCTCTCAAACACTCAACATGGGTTTCGCCCATCGCATTGCACCACTACTGCTTTCTTATACTTCACTAATACCGTAAACCATCACAGGAATAACAACTTTTATCTGCCGTCTTTGTAGACCTACCAAAAAGCTTTTGATATGGTCTCCCATTCCAAACTAATAGATGCACTAAGTGAACTATTCTTCTATCTATCTGCCACAGCTTGGTTTAATAACCATCTACCTGGCCATCAACAATCTGTTCTATGGCAAGGTGACCTATCTCCACACCTTCCTTTATCCATTGGTGTCCCCCATGGATCTATCTTAGGCCATCTCCTTTTCTCCCTCTTTACTAATAATCTACACATAGCTACTCCACATGGTTCTATAATACAGTATGCAGATGATTCAACAGTTATCTGTGGTGCCACTTCTCTATCAGCTCTTCATTCTCAAACAAAGGAATCTTTCACTTTTGTTGAAACACGGTTAGCCAATGCCCATCTAATCATGAACCCAAACAAAACTAAAGTATTACTCTTCCAACCTAACAAGACATCTACCTTATGCCCATCATTTAACATAACAGCTGAAGACAATGCTGTCATCTCCACAACAACCTATGCAAACCTTTTTGGTGTGGAAATAGAAAATAACCTAAAATTTGACTTGCATGTCTCCCTAACAATAAAAAAAGTCCATAAGAAAATTGTAAGTCTATATAGGCGCAAAAGGTTCCTGACCAAAATGGCCAAAATTACATTAGCATAAACCCATCTGCTCGCCGCTCTACTATATGCCTCTCCTAAGCTAGAAGCATGTTCTAATAAAACTGCTAAATTTGCATCTCATTGCCCATATAGAACACATCACTGTACAACTTTAAGGATACTAGACTGGCTTGAACTTCAACATTATTCTTTACAACCAAATCTCTCCAACTCGGTTCCAGCAGACCACTTTGCTCTAACAATAAGAACTTACTCACTGTCTCCAAGGCCAACAACACTGCAGGAGAATCTTTATTTTCTAGCTATATCTCATATATGGAACTCCCTTCTTAACACCATTCTCTCAATCTTGTCCACTAACCACTTTAAGCCATCACATAAAGCTAATCTAAAAATAAGTGGCTATGTTCCTGAACTAACCCCCCCGTGAATGCTCTGATACATCCCAGTATACCCCAACCATATCCAACTTCTTCCCCAGTGTTTAATCTTTTATTCCTACCAGCCTGTCTTAACCTTATATCTTGACATAAGTCATAGTTTACAAATAGTACTAACCAAGTTCAAAGCCTAGGTTTTGTTGTCATGACGCAACAAATTTGTATTTTCTTATGTATACTACATTTTGTTTACTTTATACTTTGATTATTGTAATTCGTGCATTAAAATTTACTGTTACTCATGGAGCTTTTCTCCCAGGGCCTCTGCTGAAAAAGGACCTGTGTCCAGTCGGACTTTCCCGATAAACAAATGTTAAATAAGTAAATAAATAAAATAAAATAAAAATAAATTAAATTATGCCTCTAACATTTGCTGTCCACCTGAAGAAAAATTCTTTGAAGTCTGCTTAGGGTATAAAAAACCTATGTAAACACTTCCAGGCAAAGACCCTAAATCTTATAGCTTTGTTGCATATTTGGGAGACGTACATATATCCCCCCCACCATTGTTCCTTTGTGAACTGCTTATCTAATCTCTCTTCCTAATCTCCTCTGACTGATTCTTATAGTTATCATGCAATATTTTATATACTCTACTAATTATTCCTTTCTTAATGGCAACTTCTGTTCTACATTCTAAAAACTCCACCAGTGCTGGTCTTTGGTTTAGGACCCTCTATTTCTTTCTCTTTGCCTATACTCTGATATCAATCCTTGAAATGGAAGGCAATCTCTAGGCCTGCAGTCCAAATAAGTTCTTGGCGTCTTCCCATTCTATTACCTTTCCCTCTCTAGTTATTTGCTCCCAATATCTTGGTTCCTTTGTCAGTTTTCTCCGATACATTCCCCCTCCCTCTTGTCTATTGTCAGTCTCCCTAATTGCAGTCATCGCTATTGGCAGAATCACCTTTTTCCATTTCCATGTTGGGTTAGTTCTAAGGATAATTTCTGCTACTTAATAGATGTAATATTCTGTACGATTATTCTTATTCTCCTCAAAGGTCTGCATCCAAAATCCCAGTCTGTTCCTCTTACTTCAGCTCCACCCCCACCCATTTCAGCATCTCTTTCCACTTTGAATTATAGTTTTCTGCTTGTGCTATGTACAGGTGCCTTAACTGTGTTGCTCTAAAATGCCCCCTTCAACTTGGGTTATCCCAATACGCCCTGTTCTACTGGGTGAATAAGCTTATTCCACTTGACTCCTGCCAACTTCCTTCCCAGATAAAATCCTTCGGCTCTTTATTAACTGCTATCCACAACTTCTCCTCTGTTGATAAAAATATGCCTGACCAGTCTAAAACTATAGGGACTAAAAACATTTTAACTGCTTGTATCTTACTCTCAATATCCATATAAAAGAACTATTTTCTTAGTTTTTGTATTATTTAAAAGTTATGGTTTACCATAACTTGGCATCTGTGTTGTCTTCCTTCATTCATCCTCACAACAGGGTCTCAGATCCAGCTTGGCCACATTTCACAGACTTGGATCTGACTCTCAAGCTCCTCCCTCATACACACAGTGCCCTTCCATCCACCCAACTACCTCAGATAGAGATTGCTAAATCCAGATATGCCACATTCAGACATCAAAAACCAGCAGAAGAAGCTCAGACATAGGACACAACAGTCCTGAGATTATCCAGGTTCCTCAAGAAGAAAGGCAAGGGGGTGGTTGGGTGGGAAAGTGAGGATGAATAATGGAAGACTATACAGATGCCAAGTTATGGTAAGACATAACATTTTAATCTGAAGTTGTCTTCTTCACTCTTCCTCATGATAGGGTCAGAGTCCTCAGACACATGAACCCCGGGAGGTCTTCATGGAAGGATATGCCAGAGCACCATTTAACCAAAGGAGGCCCTGCTCCTGGAAATAACATACAATTTGTAATGCGACATAAAGATGTGATTATTAGACCATGAGGCTGACACACAAATGTCATCAATAGAGGTTCTACCACAGAAAGCAGAGGAAGTTGCCATAGCTCTGCCCTAGGTGATTTCGGTAACTCCACCCCTCTGGACGAATAAATGAAAAAAATGCAGTCTGAAATCCACTTTGCCAAGGTAATTTTTGATACCACTTGTCCAAACCTATTAGAAGAAAAGGCTATAAAAAGCTGATCAGACTTTGTGTTTGGTCCTGTGTAGGTAAAATAAAGTTGCCTATGAACATCTAGAAGGTGAAGGACACACTCCCCTCTACTAGAGAAATGGGGGAAGAACACTGACAGTTGCATGGACTGATTGAAATTGTTTCTGTAGCTACTTTAGGCATAATGGATAGATTAGTGCGCAAGGACATTCTACCTTTATGGAACAGAATGTAAGGAGGTTTAGAGGATACAGCATGAAGCTCAGAAATCCTCTTGCCACCAAGAGAGCTGCTTTCCAGGACAGAAATTTCATGTCACAGCTAGCTGCTGGTTCAAAGGGACCCTGCATCACTGCCTGCAGCATCCCCTGCCATGGGGGAGAAGGATTCCTAATTGGGGACCTTAACAAGAACACACCTTTCATGAAGGGTTTGCACAGTCTGAATGTGAACAAAGAACATGTTTGGCTTGCTGTATGAAAATTGGAAATAGCAGCTAACTGCAACTTGATAGTGGAGAAGTTAGCACCCTCATCGAAAAGGGAACGAAGAACCAGTAACATCTGAAACAGGTGCGGAGAACAGGGTCAACACCTCTGTAAACTTGCTTCATGGAAGCCTTTTGTGATGCCAGAAGAATTTTTCCAGAACAGGAACTGAAGCCTAGATGGTCTCATCAAGGTTGGAAGTGGAGAAACCAAGTGATCAATTTGAAGGTTCAAAGATGTGGATGTTGCATCCCTGACAGGTGAGAAATGAGGTCCTCAGTGGGCTCCAGTATCCAAGGAGGACATTTCAGATGAGACCAAAGGAAGGGGAACCACACCTGATGAGGCCAGAAGGGGGCAATGAGTATGACTGAGCTCTTTAACCTCCTTGCCTTCTGAAGAAATTTGGGGATGAGCGGAAGAGGAGGGTAAGCATACAGGAGACCCGGGGGCCAATCGTGGACTAGAACATCCTTTGGGGACTCCTCTGAAGGAGGGATAAGAGTGAAAAACTTGTTGCATTTGTTGAGGGGACAGGCAAACAGGTTGAAGCAAGGTTGACCCCAACAACCGAAGATCATGTTTGCCACTGATTGACTGAGGTACCATTCGTGTGGAACCAGGAGCGATCTGCTGAGTCTGTCTGCTAGATCTTTGGTATTCCCCAGGATACACAATGCAACCAGAAGACATTCTGAACATATTCCCCACTCCCACACTCTCATGGCCTCCCTGCACAGGGGATAAGAATGGGTTCCTTCTTGCTTGTTGATGTACCAGACAACTGACATGTCAGTGTGTACTTCATTAGTCCTCAAAAAGAGAATGTCCTGAAAGGCTTGCAACATTAGCAGGACTCCTTCTCATCTCTAGGACACTGATATGCAACTTGGTCTCATGAGGCAACCACATGCCTTGGACCATCTTCCCACTGTAATGCTCCCCCACCTGAACTGGGACGCATCCGTGGTCATGGTGGTTATCGGGGATTGTTCACAAACAGTCTGCCGAGAATAACATTGTCTGGGTGAATCCACCAACTGATAGGACGCCTGCAGATGGGAGTCAATTTGATGTGAAGGGACAACTGCTGAGACAGGATGGACCATTGATTGGCTAGCATCCATTGTAGAACCTGTATGAAAAACCTGACTAGGGGAACTAACAGAATGGCTGCAGACATGGACCTCAGGACCTACAGGATCAATCGAGCAATAGGGGATTGCAGTGCTGACAGCAGCTGTACCCGATTCTTCAGAATGGCTAACTCAGTGTAGAGAAAGAAAAGCTATCTGATCCCTTGTATTGAGTTGAGTACCTATGAACTCTAGACTTTGAACCCGAGTATGGTTGGACTTGCTCATATTTATAGTGATGCCCAGGGAGTGTGCTAACTGGAGTAAGTAGTCCCTGGCTTGGGTTAGTCGATACCTCGAAATGGTTAAGAGCCAATCATCTAAATACGGAAACAGTTAGAATCCTTTGAGCCACAGGTGAGTGGCTACCACTGCCATGCATTTGGTGAACACCCAGGGGGCTGTGGAGAATCCAAAGAGCAGTACTCTGAACTGGTAGTGATTGGCTCCCAGCGGGAAGTGCAGACATCTCCTGCAGTGACCGTCTATTTTGATGTGATAGTATGCATCTTTGAGATCTATTGAGCACATTCAGTCATCCTTGTGCAACAGTGGCAGAAAGGACTGAACCATAACCATTTGGAACCCCAACTTCTTTATGTATTCATATAACTTGCAGAGATCCAGAATGAGTCTTAGGTCCCCTGTCATCTTCGGCACTAAAAAGAAGCAGGAGTAGGTTCTGAATCCTATCTGTTCAGTTGGGACCTCCTGGATGCCTCTTCTTGCTGTTCCCACTGACTGGGTGGCATGTCAGGAAGACTTTTGGATTTCGGAGGTGGAAAGGAAAAGGGAATATAACCACCTCTGGATATTAAGCTTAGCACTCAGCAGTTTTGAGTTAATTGGGTCCAGGCTTCGGGGTGCAAAGCTGTCTCCCGAGTGCCTCCCTCTAGAGACGGACAGTGGGGCAGCACTTCAGGAACACTGGTAAGGCTTATCAGAAGGAGGTTCCCTAAAGCCTTGGTTCTGTGGACCCCTTCTGCAGTGGCATCTACCATCAACACCTTCCCCCTGCCTTTAGAGGAGGGTTCTCCACACAGGTCCTGGAAAGGGCCTTGGGACTTGTAGAACCACATTTTCTTAACCTCATGCTGGTTCCTGCAGAAGGACCTCTGGGGTGTAGAAAACTTTATTCCAACAGCAGAAAGGATCTTTCCATCTTTCTAGCTGTGGGTAAGACTGTCTCTAACCAATGGCCCAAAAAGAGGAGGCATCATAAGGGGCATTGACAAACAATGCCTTAAAGGGCTCCGCAAAATCACATAGCCTCATCCAGGCATGCCTCCTTAGGGAAAGACCTGAACTGGCTGCTTGAGAGGTGCCCTCCATAGTGTGGGAGATTAACCTCATCAAAGAGATGGTGATGGATGAAAGAGTGGGTGCTTGGGAGAAACTTTCTTAAATTCCTCCGCAGGCATGGACTCTGACAGAGAAGCTAACAGTTCTTTGATCAGGTCCCTCAAACCAGGTGAAGTGAGCCAGATAGTTTAATGACCTCAGCGCAAAGGTTGCCGAGGAATAAATGTGCTGCCCAAGTCTGTCCAATGCTCTAGACTCCTTGTTTGGTGGATGGACACTGGCAGTTTCTTCTGCCGGCTCTTTCTTGGTAGCCACTGCCACCATGATAGCATTGACTACATGGCCCTTTACTCTAGTGTTTCCTGTCTACAGGGGCCACTAGAGACCTATTCAGCCACTTGGGAATGGGCTCGATGGTGTCTGGTTCCTTCCATGCATGGCGAGATACTAATCTACCAGTGCATCTGCCAGGGAGGTCACCCAGGACATAGATTGGCCCGTCCCAAATGCCTCCAAGAGAACAGACTCCTCAGAGGAAGGAGGTTGGGCAGACCACCCACCTTTCTGCTTCAGTATCTCTAAAATGTGTTCGAAGGAGACATCTTCAGGTGGGGACCGGGGTGATCCTTCCCCATCAAAGTCACTATGCTCGGTTAAATACTCCAAAGGGGAGTCCACGAGCCTTCTTTTGCACATCTTCTTCTGAGTGACTTCCTCAGCTGGGCATTCTAGGGAAGTATCAGAAGGGGATCCCTCATGAGTAGGGAAATATTGGAGGCTGCTTGGGACAGGAATACTAGTGGCAGGACGAGAGACAGTCAGGCCTGGATCTGATGGAGGTACAGGGGGAGGACCGAGGAGCTTGTGCAGTCGAATTTCCAACCCAGGAGAATGGCTTTCCAGATAGTGGAGAGGGTTAAGAACCAGGAGAAGCCCTTTCCGCTTCCCCTAGAGCTGAAACTAACGAGGAAAAACTGGCAGGACTCACGCTGGATCCAGAGCCCCCAGAAGGGATCAGACCCAAGCTATTGAGTGCTTAAGTGCCTAGGGGAAGGGGTGGCTCTGAAAAAGAGCCGATCACAGTCCCCTGGACCTAACACCATGGCTCTGAGACTCGCACTGCTCCGAAAGGGCCGGAACAAAGCTCATCAGGGGCATTCTCGGCATCAAGGAAGGGAGCTTCCTCTGCACTGAGTCTGACATGCATGGTAATCCTGAATCTGGATTGAAATAGGAGTCCTGATGGGGTGACCTGGGAAAGCTCATGGATTTGAAAGGGGACAGAGCTGAGACTACCCCCATCTGGATCTGGGCCTTAAGAAACCTCATCATCATCCTGTCCATGTCTGCCTCTGACCAGCTTCTTGAGGAAATGGAAGAAGCCGACAAAGGGGGCTGAGAGTGCTTTGATTTAGAGGACAGGGTCGGGGACTTTGTCAAGGTCCTAGGATCCGAAGTCAGAGCCGATGAAGGTGTCGGGGAAATAATAATCTCCCCTGGATCTGAGGAGACAGTAGGATCCAGTTGGGGAACTGACTTCTGTGGATCTGAAGGAGTCAAATCCGCAGATTTCTTGGGCTTCTTATGCTCAAAAGAGTTCCTTGGGAGGCAGGGAAGGTCCTCCTCTTAGACTCTTTAGTAGCAGAAGTGGAGGAAGAGGCCAAATAAGTGGTCTGAGCCTCAGCCGAGGAAGGAAGAAGGCCCTTGAGAATAAGTTTGTTCCATCTGTTGGCTAGACCCCAAGGATTAAAGGCAGCACAGATGGAACATTCTGCTTTTAAATGAATGGCACCCAGGCAGTACATGCACTTTGAAGGTGGGAACCAGTTTGTCAGTCATAATGTACAAGAGCCTGCCAAAACAACTGATAGAAACAGGTCAAGTCTGAACTGTATATAGACTACCAAACTCAAATGGAATGCCAAAGTTAAGTTTCAGACTGTAATTACTACTAGGTAATAGCAACTTTAACAAATTAACTATTCAACTAATCTAGTCACACACCTCACACACAACTAAAGAAAGAAATAAAGCAAAAAAAAAAATGCTAACCATGCTTGAGCATGCAAAACCCTCGTCTGACTTGCTGAAGCGGCAAACAAAATCTGAGGTAGTTGGGTGGATGAAAGGCATTGCGAGTATGCAGGAGCAGCTTGAGAGTCAGACCAAAGTGTGTGAAATCTGGCCGAGCTGGATATGAGGGTCAGATCAGAAACCCTATCGTGAAGAGGAATGAAAGAGACATCAGATCATTTGTTTAGTCTCTTCCCACATATCCTTAGCTGCCACACCAGTATCATTTTTAATACATACACCTAAATACTTTATCATGTCCCCATAAATATGGATATTGTTAAACCAATTCATATGTGGGTACATAATTTACAGCTATTGCTTTTGTTTTAGCTTAATAAATTTTGTATCCCAAAAAGGTTTGAAACTGTCTTAATATGTTCCACAGCACTGTAATGTCTCTTTCTGGTTTTGTCAGATATAAAATAATGTCATCTGCATATATAGCTGGCCTTTCTTGACCATCATACCAATTATATCCTTTAATTTCTGAGTTCCTTATTTTCTTTGCCAGTGGTTTTAAATATAATGCAAACAACAAAGGGAAAGAGGACACCACATCCCTGTGCCTGGTTCTGCTCAAGCAGAAATTATCGGAGAGGACTCCACCCACTAATTTTCACCTCTGATCCTTCATATATCCTCCTAATCAATCTTATAATTTTAATCAGGGAATGCAAATGATTCCATTGCTCTGCTCATAAATTCCCAGCTTACTCTGGCAAATACTTCCTCTGCATCAAGACCCACCAGCAACAGTAGTACTTTCTTGCATTATGTTTCATTGTGTATCATCACTACTCTGTTTATGTTGCCAAATGTTTGCTTCCACTCCAAAAAAAAAACACAGTGATCCATATCTATCGATTTTGGCATCACCTTTCCCATTCCTTTAGCCATTATAGACAAACGCTTTATAGAAATAGGCCTGCATGAAGCTAGATCTGATGGATCTCTATCCTCTTTAGGTAATGTGGTTGCTACCACTTTCTTCCAGGATGCTGGTACTTCTCCTCCTTTTAAAATACTGTTAAACAAAACCTTCATTTTTTTCCCTCCTGCTTCCAAACTTCCACAAGAATACCACCTATTCTTGGGGACTTTCCTCTAGACTGGCTATACATCACCATTTTTATCGCACCTCCTTCTATCCTAAGTGTCAGTAATCAAGCCTCATCTACCTCTAGCCTTGTCACATTTAAACTCTTCCATAACCATTTCCATGTCTACCTTTTCTTGATTTTTATAATTCTCTATTTTATACAGACTTTCATAGAATTTCTAAAATATTTCCAATACTTCTACAGGATCCCTTGTCATCTTACTTGTTACAGGCTTCCCTAAGCTTGGTGACGGCCCTTTCTACCTTCTATTGCCCAAGTCATTATGGTAAGTTTTTGTGCTCTAGAATTATCAAAAAACAGTTGCTTAACAGCAATCTTTCTAAACTCATGCATATTATCGAGGTAATCCCTTATTTTCCTTTTACCATTCTGTAGTTGCTCCTCAATTCCCTCTATTTTGCAATACTTTAATATTTGTCAGTCCCTCTAAATAATTCTGGTTACTTAACCACATATCTCCCTTTCTTTCCACCCCATTTTTAAATTCCACTTTAATTTTATCCCACTCCCTAGCTTTACTTTCAGAAAAAGTTTCTATCTTCTCTAATAGCTCCTGAAAAATATCCACTACCCATTCCTTAAATTCTCTTTTCAACAGATAGGTGGAAAGAGTCAATATCTCATTTTTATTTCATTATCCTGGGTTTTATTTTAGTTATTATTGGTGCATGATTTGCAGTAGTTCTTGGGTGCATATCAAGATATTCAATTAAATGTAAATATTCCTTTGAAATGTAAATTCTGTCTAGCCTAGCCTTGCTTTTGTATCTTGATGAATAATATGCAAATTCACTCCAAATTCCTAGTACTGAAGTCACATCTTCCATACCAAACATTTTCATAAATTTCTTTAAAAATCTAACCTCTTTTGTTATATTTTCCTTTCTGGGCTCCCAAAAACATATTCATGGTTACAAATCAATATTCTTTGCTGAAAGCTGATTATTTCTCCCAAAACTTTCTTTAACGCCATTATAGCGGTTTTCACTGGAATACAAATACATGCCAGTGTAATCCTCCTCCCTTGCCAGTAGCCCCTTAGTACTACAAATCTACCACTATTGTCTTTTTTTCCTCTTCTATTACTATCAGAGCTCCTCTTGCAATTAATATACATACTCTTCTCTTCTTTTGCCCCCAGGTAATTCTGCTGAATAACCATCCTGAAAACATTTATCAAATTCCCATATTTACTTATTTTCAAGTGCGTCTCCTGTAGCATAGCTATTTTCACTCTACATTTTTAATACAGTTCACTACTCTTTCTTTTTTGTATTTATCTGTGAGACCATTAATATTTAAAGACATTACAGAAAAAAATATTCTTCAGTGATTACTCCCACCTTTCACATAGAACAGCTTTTTTTGTTAAATGTCTAATTCCAGCTTTTGTTACATGTATGCACTGTTTAGCAGGTAAATTTTTGTACAACTGTTTGTCACCACCATGTGAGCTTATGTTACATCTTGCAGAACTTTTTGTTTTACTGAAAACCCTCAGATAAAAACCACACACACTCCCAATACCCTCCTAAAACTTACTAACTTAACACACACAACTATGTACATCTTCAAATATCAAAATTTTACCCCTTAATAGGAACAAAAGTTCCAAACTGACAGACAGACACACACATACACGAGCTAAACAGAGAGAAAGATTATCCATGCCAAGACGCATGGTAGAGTTTGTGATTCTATTAAGTGCGGTCTGGTTTTACCCTATCTTTATAGCTCTCCCAGCTGGGAAAACACTTAATGCTTTCATAACACATTTTCTCCAAGCCAATTCTCTTTATCAGATTGTCAGCTGGAGACATGAGAACCAGATACAGGACTGTTTACTAAAAAAAGCCTTGTAACACTCAATATTCTTTTTCATTTACTTGTTACTGTATAAAGTTAATGGCCTTAACCCAGTCATTCTTTTATGCAAGAATGAGAAAAAGCACACTACTTTTTCTTTTGTCGTGCACTTTTAACAAGATTTTTTTTTTTTTAACATTGGAGTGCCTACATTTTAAAAAGGAGAAATAAAGAAGGGAAAATAAACAAAAAGAATAAAGAGAATCACCTATTTACATTAGTATCCCCATTACTCTTAAAAATAACTGAAAAAAAACTTTGCAACACAGAGAAAATCATGGACCACTTAAGTAATGCTGTTAAGAAAAAAATTGTTTTACTTAACAGTTAAATTTCCCTCCTCTTCCCTTTTCCTGAGTATTTTTCTAAACATTAATGACATGAAGTACCTTATAAGTTTAACAAAGTCCAAACAAGTCCAATATTTCCAGATTTTCTTGATCTGTCCTTTTCACAAATACAATTATTGGTTTTTAATCCCACATTTGTCAGTTTCCAAGTTACTGATTTTAGTCTCCAAACATTACGGACATGAGCTAGGGCATATGCTTTAAAGTCCCCTACACTTTTAACAAAGTCCAAGAAAGTCCATACTTCCAGATTTTCATGTTCTATTCCTGTTCATCTCCATCTTCCAAACTGTGTCTGCTTCATCTCCAGTGCGCTTTTGATTTTTCTAGTCAACTCATGCATCTTTTTCTCCCTCTCAAGCATCTTTTGCTGAAATACTGGGAAAGGTTTCACAGTTTTTCTGTGGTCTATTACCTGAAGCATCAGAATCTCCTCCTGTTTCACAGCTCAGATTTTGTTGGACACATTTTTATATTTGTTCCTTACCATGTTCTTCATCAAAAATTTTTTTTGTTCCTCCAGGGAAAAACATTTTGAAGATAGCTGGATAGAGCTATTTGAACCGCACACCTGCTTCTCGACATTCCCTACATAATGGAATAAATGTATTCCTCTTCTGCCTGGTGTACGAGTAGTCATTCGCCACATACACTCTGCTGTCTCCCACTTTTAGTACTTTGACAAAACTGTGGCAGAAGGACAGAGTCAACTCCTTCTGCTGGTAAAAGCATTTTCACTATTAAAGGTCTAGGTTGTCTTCTCATAGGCAGGTTTGGAGCATAAACAAGAGGTGTACTTTCAATTAACAGTTCCTGTTTGGAATACCTGTCCAGTTGCTTATTTGTGCTTTCATGAAATTAATACAGTCTGTTCTTTCCAGCTTCTCAGGTACAGCAGAAAATATATCTGGTTTTCTCTACATGTCCTGTATACTAATTCTATTTTTTTTAAAACATCTATTCTTGTGCAGTCCCATATTCAGCCAACCCTTTCGTCATTTCGACCTCTGTGTTTTGCAGTTTTATCATCTCATCTGAGCATCTTTTTAAAGCTTTTTCCATTTTTTTCCAGCCTTTTATTGTTTGAGTTGATATACTCAGTCAGTATTTCATTTAATTTAGTCAGGTCTGTATGCAATTGCTTTATACTTTCCTCAAGGTTACTGGAAGTCATGTCTGGAGCTTGCACTTCTTTTTGCTGAACAGCTAGATAACTTTTCCCACTCAGTGTTTTTTCATCACTTTTTGCAGCTGATTTTCCTTCAGGTCCTCTGCATTTCTTTTTTTTTCCTGGTATCCAGGCAGTGCACTTACTAGTTGGTTACTGAAATTTACTCAAAACCCAGGTCCACTGGCTTTCTCTGCTAAGGTGCCTGTTTTCACATTGGGAGAGCCAGAATTAAGCTGTTACTCAATGTGCAGCCATCTTGGAAGTTAAGCCTGCTATCTCTTGAGCCACTGGCACTACTGTGAAACTGAATGGAAGTATCAAGAACTGATGAAGGCCAGTTTCTATTCTACAGTTAAAGTAATGTTGCATATATCCTACATACTTTTAATGTATGTCTGAATTACTCACGGTCTCAGTGGCATTTTGGGTTATCTGCCAAGATAAACCAATACTGGCCAGCTTATAAAAGCTCAGACACTCGTCCTGTACAGCTGATTGGCTGAGCAGACCCCAAGAGGAAAGTTTTCAGCTGTGTTAGGGAGGCAGTGTTCAGGCTTTTTCACTTACACAAAGGAGGACAGGAAAATACCTGAAGCCAGAAAAATCTAGCATGAAGAAACTAAGGATTTGGAAGGGGGTTAATTATAATAAAAACTTTGTTATTGACTGCCTATGTCCATTAGGTACAAAGGGGCCAGACTGGCGTTTATATTTATGATTTCCCGTCCAACTATTAAAGTTTCATTTGAATACGGTCAGAAATGAATTCTGTTTTGCATGGATGAGGAACCTATTTCATACTGTGGGGATCCTTTGGGACACATATCTGTTCCCCTAGCATGTTCTGTTTCTGTCAAAAGTGAAGTTCATAACCCTGGCTCTAGTGAATCTGGTGCTGTTTGTTTTGCACTTGTGTAACAGATCAATCAGGGCTGAGTCCAAGGAAGTTCAGTAACAATCTCCTCTCAGCAGCCTAGGAGAGACTAAATACAGTGACAGAGCCTTTAGGTGTTCATTGCAAAACAGGATATTCATGCCCTGGATTCTCCTGGTAAGAAACCTCTGTGGGGGTTCCAAGTGTTGAAAATGTCTGATTAGATGCATACTAAATGGGGCATTTTATTCAATGACAGGTCTGCAAAGGGCTGAGTAGATTGGTATAATTTCCTTGGACATGGATGCCATACCCTTACCTACCTATAAGTTGGCAAAACAGAATGATTTTCTTATTATTTTAACATGTTGATCAAAAGCCAGACCTGCACACGTTCCCAGCTCCCTTACTACTAGGTCATCTCTTAGGAGTGTTGTATTGATGGCATAATTAACTTTCCCAAAGGTCATTATAATGCAATTTTTAGCACTGAGTTTTAGGGCATGGCTTTGGAACCATTTGTTTGTCTGTGATTTACCCCAAGAACACAAACACCTTGCAAGAGGGTTTATGTACAATAGCTCCCAATTTACAGCCATCTGCATCCATGGTCAGCCACAAGCCTTGAATGTTAGCCTTGACTTCTGAGAAGCAGATGCCAAATAGGAGCAGGCCCAGCATGGTGCCCTGGGATACTCCTCTGGTGATTGGTGTCTTGGTAGAGGTGGTCTCACTGATACTGACTTCTTAGGTCTGGTCTGTGAGCCAGCTGGTAATCCAGTTGAGTTATGTAGGGATAAATTCCTAGCTCAAACAGCTTGTCAACAATGTCTGAGTGGGATACTGTATCAAATGCCTTGGCCAGGTCAGGATAAGCAGTAAGCACTGTTTTACTCTCATTCATTGCCTTGATGACCCTATCAAAGAAGCTAATCAGATTAAGTAGACATGACTTTCCCTTAACAAAGCCCAACTGAGATGGGCCCAGTATCTGCAAGTTGCCACTGTCCTTGTTTATCTACTCAAAGATAATTAATTCCACGGCTTTGCATACCAGACTTGTTGGATTGATGGGTCTGTAGTTCCCTGGATTGGTTGATGGCCCACCAATATGGAGGAGAATGACTGTTGCAGTCCATTCATTTAGAATATTTGCTACGTTCTCACAAGACTGATGTTACTGTTTGTGAAACATGGTTAAAGAAAAATGACTGGAAACCAGTACTCTCACTGTACAAATGTTTGTACCATATAAGACATTCTAATAAAAAAATCAGTTGTTATGACAGAGACTAAAGATTGTTATGAGACCTGTGATTATTACATGTTCAATAACATCTATACTGTAGATTGTGTAACTGTGAAAATAAAGACCACCCTGGAACATATAAATACTGCTGGAGTGTAGAAACCACCAAACTAAAGTGCATGAAACACAAGAGGGAAGAATAATAGTGGCTGGGGACTTACATTTACTAGAAACAGACTAACAATATTGATTCAACAACATTAGTAAGGAATTTATTTATAACATATGTTCAGGAACAAAACTTGCTTCAAACTGTAAAACATCCTACAAGGGAATAGAACATACTAGACATTATTTGTGTTCCTAAGGAAATGACTGTTGCTTTATGTCAAGTTTTACCACCATTTATGTGCAGTGATCATGCAGTTATAAAGGCTGAATTGTTACTAGATAATTCTGCCAAACTGAAACCTAAACCAATGCACAGATGATGTACAACAGATAAGGAAGCAAAACACTTCAGTGGAAAAATGCAGAAGGAATGTGGCACGTTTTGAGAGAGAAATTGTTTGAACTCAAAATAAATATACAACAAATAAACATTTATCAATCTAGGCATACAACACCAGGAGAATACATTTCTACAAGAATAACATACTTGATCAAGGTGAGAAATCAGAAATGGAAGAGGTCTAATTGTAACTTTTAATTTGTTTGTCCAGTCAGTTTATTTCAGTTTTCCAAACAGTGTGAGACAAGAAAAAAAACTAAGCAAAAGATACAGACCACAATAGGAAACCACTTTATAGATGCATAATAAGTGGTAGGAATAAAGACATACAAACTAATAAACTGTGTATAGATTTTAAAATGTATTCTCAAACAGATTATAAATTTACAAAATCTTATGCAAAGCAGTTTGGCTCCACAAAGCAGGTCATAAACTGCTCTAGTAACATCCAGGTAACCTCAGATACTGAAACGAAATTAGATTAAACTAAAAAAAGGACTATGCAAACTGGACTGAATGGTCAAGGAGGAGATGGAAATTAGTAATAATGATCTGAGAACATTTCAGCATGAACATACTATCTCGGTTACTCACTAGGTCATTTAAATATGGGGAGAATCCTCAAGGTTGCAGACCTGCACTTGTCAAACCTATCTTTAACAGAAAGGGAAGGACGACAAACCCACAGTCATACAGACCCATGTGTTTACTTTTATAGGGTGGAAAAAACAATGTAGAGGGTATTTTGGATAAATTACTGGCAGAACTGGAAAGGCTGGGACTTGAAACTAAGTATCACCATATATATACTGAAAAAATATCTACAACTACCTGCAACATGATGTTCTACAACATAACAGCAGCTATAAAAAACTGTGCTTTGATATAATTTGTATAGAGTTAACTTCAGTATTTGATAGGATCATACACAAAACACTGATCAATGAATTAGTACAACCAGATATTGATGTCCTCTGTAAGATGGACAGCTCCATCTTTTACAAATATGACATGGCAAGTATCGTACAGCGACTGGACCGCTGAAATTTTACATTAGTCCGAGTGCTCTAGAGAGGTCTGTCTTAGGCCTACACTTGTGTAGGTTGTATCATTCAGCTCTAACCCGAGGTGTTCTACAGTTTGTATGCAGATACTTGAAAATGGGTAAACTGATTACATGCATTATGTATAGGGCATGCTTGCAAATTAATTTGACTAATCTAACCATTTGGGCACAGGACAATAATACGATGACTGATGTATCAAAAGCTAAACATGAGATTTGGAAACAGACACTGAAAGATGAATACTTAATACATCACACAATGACTGACATTGTTGACTCATCTAAGGATCTCAGCTTTTGAATTTTTCTAATCTTATCAACCAATCGGCTAATGACAGTAATGAACAATAGGTTGCATAAAATGAATTAAAGTCGAGGAAATCAGGGACTTCCAAAGATGGTTGCACACTGATCAACAGCTAAACTGAGAATGATATTGACAGCTTGAGTAAAACTGCTAGCAAGTACACTGCCTGGATACCAGTAAAGAAACTAAGAGATCCTGAAAGAAAATCAGCTAGAAAATGTGAAGAGAAGACACAGGCTAAGAAGAATCCTACAGTTGTTCAGCAAAAAGCAGTTCAAGCTACAGCTTTGGTGCAAGACATGGCTTCCAGTAATCTTGTGGAAAAATAAGGCAAATGTGAAAAGCTGATTAAAATAAACACTGAAGGGAGTATATAAACTCAAACAACAAAAGGCTAGAATAAATGGAAGAAGCTTTAAAAAGACACTCCTCTGGAGCTGACAGAACTGCAAAAATCAGAAGCAGAAATGAAGAAAAGGCTGGCTGAGTATGGGACTGCTCACAAATGCAGATTTCAAAAAATGGTAGAATTAGAGAACAAAAAGTACAGTTGTGTACCTACCATAAATGTAGATATTAGAGTGTATTCACTGTTGCAGTCATTACTCTTGGGTTATTCCTGCTGGCAGGCTACCCTCAGTCAGCCAGAATTCCAAAGTCTAGGTCCGGCGTCGGTTGCTGTCGCCTCTTCCCTGACATCAGTGCGCCAGGGGTATAAAAGATGCAGCCAACGCCATTTTCTTCAGTTTTTCTTGCCCCAGATGTCAGGTGGCCCAAATGGTAGGTTGAAAAATATGCCAATAAAAAATGTATGCACAAAAATAACATTTCCTTCATCTACAAGCAAATACACCAAAAAGGTTGTATAGGATAGAGAAGTGTAGATAAGTCCCAACAAAGACAAGGGGGATGGAGGGTGGGTAACCTGGACTGCAACAGTGAATACACTTGAACATCTACATTTATGGTAGGTACACAACTGTACTATGTTCATCGTGTTTCACTGTTGCAGTCATTACTCTTGGGTAGAATCCCAAAGCTGAGGTAGGGTGGCTGGGCTAAATAGGATTAGGAGAAGCTACGAGTATGAAGCCCTGCAGAACTGCAGTGGTAAAGCCTGCTCTGGACTTAAAGTAAAGAGGTAAGTGGTAGTGCTTTGTGAAGGTGTGCACTGAGCTCCAAGTTGCAGCCTCTAAGATATCTTTGGTTGGTACTCCTCTGAGGAAGGCTGCTGAAGTGGCTGTTGCTCTGGTGAAATGAGGCCTAATGCCCTTAGGCACTGATTTGCCATGTTGGAAATAGCAGAAACGGATGCAATGGCCTATCCATTTTGAAATAGTCTGTTTTGAGATAGCCTTTTCTTGTGATCCTGCAGCATAACACACTAAAAGTTGCTCAATCTTTCTGAAAGTTTTAGTTCTGTCCAAGTAGAAGCATAGCTGCCTGTGTATGTCCAAAGAATGGAGAATTTTCTCACCCTTGTTCTGTGGGTTTGGATAAAAGGTAGGCAAGTGAATGGTTTGGTTGAGGGCCACATTGAACACCACCTTAGGCATAAATGTAGGGTTTGTCCTCAGAGAAACCCTGTCTGGATGAAAGATGATGAAAGGTTCCACAGCCATGAGTGCCTGCAACTCCGAGACTCGTCTTGCAGAGGTTATAGCTAGGAGCAGAGCTGTTTTCCAGGATAATAATTTTATATCTGCTGTTGATGCTGGCTCAAAAGGAGGCAGTGTGAGTTTTTCCAAAACATAATTGAGGTACCAGGCTGGAATTGGTGCTCTCCTTGGAGGCCTAATGTTTTTGGCCCCTCTGAGGTACTGCCTTATTAAAGGATGTGAAAAAATAGTTGGTTCAGTATTGTAATGGGCTGAAATGGCAGAGGCGTGAATCTTAACTGAGGAGAAAGAAAGGCCTTTTGTTCAGCATCTCAGTTAGGTATTGTAAAATCTGAGGGATATTTGGTACACACGTGTCAATGCCTTGTTCCTGGTTCCAAGCACAGAATCTCTTCCATTTTTCTGCATAAGATTTTCTGGTACTGGGCCTCCTGGCCTCAAAGATGACATCCATAACAGCTTTTGAAAGAGGAGTGTTCAGAATGGCTACATTATCCGCCATGCTGACAGATTAAAGGTCCTGAGTTGTTTGTGCAGGATCTGATTGTTTTGTTGGGTCAGCAAGTGAGAAGTTTGAGGTAAAATCCATGCTGGACCTTGAGACAAGCTCTTTAGGATTGGGTACCAATGCTGGCGTGGCCAGTCTGGTGCAATTAGAATCATTTTTGGCTTCTCTTGTCTGACCTTTAGGAGTACTCTGGGAAGGAGAGGCAGTGGGGGAAAAGCATATACTGTTAGATTTTTCCAGCTGAATGATAGGGAGTCCACTTTCCATGCTTGCTTGTGATAAATCCTTGTGCAAAATCTCTGCAATTGGCAGTTGTGAGGAGATGCAAATCGATGTCTGGGCATCCCCATTTCCTTATTATCATGCTGAAGACTTGTGGATCCAGTTTCCATTCGTGGGGATCCACGAGGTTTCTGCTCAGTTCATCTGCCAGAGTATTTGTTTTTAATTGTGCTTGCAAGTGAACTTGAAGAGCCAATGCTGTGTCCCATAAGGTCATTGCTCATCTGCAGAGGGGGTAGGAATGTGTACTTTCCTGCTTGTTTATGTACCACATGACCATAGTGTTGCCTGTCTTTATCAGTAACTGTCCTGGATGAAGCAGGTCCTTGAAAGCTGTCGGGGCATTTTGAACAGCTAGCATCTCTTTTTGATTGATGTGAAGATGCATCTGGTTTGCAGGCCATGTGCCCTGAATACATTTTCCTGCCATATGGGCCCCCCCCAGGCATAATCTGATGCATCTGTTGTCAGTGTCTGTCTGGCTGTGGGTAAACTGAATTGCAGACCCTTGTTGTGGTGACAGGCTTCTGCCCACCATCGAGACTCCTGTTGTAGGCAGGGAATGAGTGCAATTACTGTCTCCAGGCTTCGGCAATGCTGAGTCCAAACACTTTTTAGATACCATTGTAGTTTCCTCATATGCAGTCTGGCATATGGAATTAGTAGAATGCAGGATGCCATGAAACCCAAGGCCTGCAGGAATTTCCTTGCAGATAAGTGGGTTTTTGCTGCCAATTTCTTGAAATAAGTAATCAGTTGCTTTTGCTTGTCTGGCATGCGATAAGCCATCTGGGCAGTTGTATTTAAGCTTGCACCCAGGAATATTACCTCGAGAGGGCACTAGTTTAGATTTTTTTCGTTTACTGTGTACCCTAGGCCAATTAGTAATCTTTTTACAAATGGCAGATGCTTTAGAAGAGTGTCTTTGTTCTCTGCTTGAATGAGACAGTCGTCCAAGTAGGGATATATCCGAATTCCTTTTTGTCTGCAAAATGCAATTACTGGTGCCAGGCATTTTGTGAAGACCCTGGGAGCAGTAGATAAGCCAAAGGGGCAGTGCAGAGAACTGGTAATGCATTGAGCCAGCTATGAATCTGAGGCATCTTCTACAAGATTGTCTGATTGGGACATGTAGGTATGCCTCTTTTAGGTCCAAAGTTACGAGCCAAGCCTTTTTGCCCAGCATGGGCAGTAGCTGCTGTAGAGTCAACATCTTGAATTTTGGAACTTCCAGAAACGTATTTAGTATAGACAGGTCCAGTATTGGTCTCCACATTTTGTCCTTTCTGGGTACTAGGAATAGTCTGGAGTAAAATCCTTGCCCCTGCTCTTGTTGTGGTACTAGCTGAATGGCCCTCATGTCCATGAGGGCTGTAATTTGTTTTTGTGCCTCTGCCCGTTGATTGTGTAGCAGGTTTGGCATACCCTTGGACCTTGGTAGAGTGCGAAAATGGAACCTGTAGCCTTGGGACACTGTGTTCAGGACCCATTTGTCTTGGGTAACCATTTGCCAATTTGATGAAAAAAGTGCTAGTTTTCCCCCTAAGGGGGCTGCCTAAAGAAAAGTGCTTGGATCTGGTAGAGGAAAGTCATTGGGACTGTTTCCTGTAAGGTTGTGATTTGTCTTCTCCACTTTTGGAGGTAGGAACACCCCATTGTTTAGGCCTGTATGAGCCTTGGGGCTGAGATCTGCCTCTGGGACACCTGTATCTGCTTCTTTGAGTTCTGTCTGACACTGGAAAGGACCAATTTTTAGAAGGCCAGTTTCTGCTAAACCTGGGTGGCTGTACCTGTAAGAAATCCTTGACTGTCTGCATGGATTTAGCTTTATTCCCCATTTTTTTCAACACCTCTTCTGCTTTAGTACCAAAGTATCATGTTGTAATGGTGCATCTAATAATTTTGCTTTAACATGATCAGGCAGATTCTGTTCCTTTAACCAAGCATGCCTTCTAATAACAGAACCTGTAACAGCGGCCCTACAAGAGGCCTCCAGTGAATCATAACCACATTGCAAAGTATGCTTTCCCACTTGTTCAGCTGCATGCAATAAATCCTGCAATTCCTTGTTCTCTGAACATTCAGTATTTGTCAACAATTTCTGTTTAAGCAGAGACATTAAATATTGCTGATATTTAAGCATATGAAACTGACAATTTGAAACCCTCACAGCCAGGGTAGCAGAAGTGTAGACTTTTTCCCCCATCTGTCTAGAGCCCTAGAATCCCTATCAGAGGGGACAGGGTTTTTTGCAGTGGAACTTTGACCCCTTTGGGACCCTGAGATATATTTTCTGGGTCAGCAGCGGGGTTTTTGTATAGGAATTTAAGAGAATCTGGGACCCTGTAGTATCTCAAACAGGGCTAGACCATCAAGATCCTTAATAAAAGTACCCTGTAGTATCTGTCTGGCTTAGCAGGTGCAGGGGGTAAAGAGCCAGAGGACAGGCCGGACTCTGAAAAAACATCATCTATAATGTCTAGAACAGGTGGAATAGCAAGGGGTCTGTGCTGAGGAAGTAACAGATAATCCCTGAGCCTTTTCTTAGATTCAGGGTAATCTTGGCTCTCCCAGTGGAAATGCTCCCTCATAGTATGCAGGGTTTCCCCAAAAGAATAATCCTCAGGAGGAGAGGCTGAAGGAATGGATTCTTCAGCATCAGAATCCTCATAGGGAAGCATGGAGTAATCCTGTTCAGAAGAGGAATCAGAGGAAATAGAAACCTGATCAGAAAGAACCATACTCTGTCTCTTGCCTAGGCCTCTTATCAGGAGGGGGATGGGAGCCCCTGATCAAAGTAATTAGGTCTTTGGCCATTTTGAGCATCTGTTTTTTAGGCATGAAGGTTTGAGTAGGAGAATGCTGTACTTGTTTCTTTGTCTTTAGAGCTGCTTTAGTCTTTGTCTTTGAAGCTGAGGATGGCTTAATATATAGTTGTGTAGGTCTGAAGACACCCTCAGAAGCCGATGCCTGCTCAGCGGCTCCGGACCCATCTGAGGGAATGATTTCCGAGTGTCCAATACTTTGAGTGTCCAGAGGCCCAGTTGGCTCCAAGTGGGAGTCGGTAGCGGCCTGTGGCTCTGAGGTAGCGGGCGCCAGGGGCTGCGAAAGTGCCTCACTGAGAACTGGCGAACCGGCGACTGGCCTAGAAGAGGCCTCGTCAGTTTTGGACCTCAGATGCCTATCCTTTTCCTTGTCCTTGCGTTTTTTGTAAACTCCGGTTGTCGGCTGTTCCGACGGCATAATATAATTGAATCTACGGCCAAAGTAATTAAAAGCAAAATCAAACAGACGCTTGATAGTGCACTGGTTAAATCTAGCACAATACCGACAGCTAGCTACGCTGTGATCAGGGCCTAGGCAAGGAATACACTAAGAGTGAAAATCCTTATGAGGCATTTGCTTCCCACAAAAAATACAATTGTTAACTTTTTCTGACATCGATCTGGAGCAAGAAAAAAGTTTCCCCAACGGGGTACTTAGCTTTAATGAAGACTTTGGTTCTGAAATTTGGATTCGAAAATCTCAGGAGTCGGCCGACTGGCACTTGCGAGCTGCTTTTGCTTCGGGCACCGCGCGGCAAGAAAGACTGCAGAAAATGGCGTTGGCTGCATCTTTTATACCCCTGGCGCACTGACATCAGGGAAGAGGCAACAGCAACCGACGCCAGACCTGGACTTTGAAATTCTGGCTGACTGAGGGTAGCCTGCCAGCAGAATAACCCAAGAGTAATGACTGCAACAGTGAAACACGATGAACATCATGTAGGGAAAAATCTGAGATTTTTTGCTGTACCAGATAAACTAGAAGGAACAGACTTGTGCTAACTTTATGAAAACACAAATAAGCAACTGGACTTCCTATTCCACAGCAGGAGCTGTTAACTAAAAGGGCACACCACGTGCATGCTCCAAATCTTGGCATGAGAAACCAGCCAAGACCTTGATTAGTAAAGATGCAAACCTACCAACAGAAAGAGGTGATCCTGACAAAACTGTGGAAACACGGCAAAGTATTAAAAGTTGGGAGACAGTACATGTTTGTGGAAAATGATTCATGCACAACAGGCAAAAGAGAAACATAGTTATGGCATTAATCAGGGAATGTCAAGAGGAAATGTATGATATTCAACCTGTTATACCCATCAGTCTTCAGAATATTTATTTCTTGAAGGATCAGTCATTTTTTGCTCCAGAACAGTCTAAGGAGAAAATGCAAACATTTGTCCAACAAAAAATGAGCCATCAAGCAGAATGGCGACTCTGCTTCTCATTCTTCTGATAATGAAGCAGAGAGAGAGACTTTGCTGGTGAGACCTTTTCCACTGTTGCAAAGGAAAATGCTTGAGAGACAGATTTAAAACACAGGAACAGACTAGAAAAATTGGAAACACCTTGGAATTGAACCTGAAACTGGAGTTGGGAGGTAGACAACAACAAGAAGACGACGAGTACTGCAGAAATAAGTGAATAAATGTGAGACTGCAAAGCATCAATCACATCTGTGAAAATAAGGCTGTATAAGAATAAGTTGAGAGTGGACTTTTGTTGACTTTGTTAAACTTGTGGGGAACTGAAAAGCATTTGCCTTACAGAAAATTTAAGGAAAGAATTTCTGAACATCTTTCAGAAATTAGAAGGAATATACTTACCGATTCCTTGGCTAATCATATTCATGACAATGCTACAGACCATCCATATTTTTAACTTAAGAGGTGGTGATGTTCTAAATGCCACCAAACTAGCTGAATATATTTGTATTTTAAAACTGCAGGCTGACAGTGCAACTGGATTAAATGCTTCAGTTAGTTTAAAACCTGTTAAAACAAAAGCAAATGAAATTGGAGTGCTGCTATTGACTGCCTCTATCTGTTGTCTCTTTAAAGTTGCTTTTCAATGTGCTTTTTATGTTTGTTGTATCTTCAGACTTCAGGCTCTCTGTATAACAAGTTAAGCTCTTATTAGGTGATATGATTATGTGCTGTATTTAAAAACTCTATTTGAACTGTGTTTTATATACACAAAGTTCAATATACCTCCAAAAGGCTAGACTGGGAGACCAAAAAACAGCAAATTTCTCAAGTAAAAATGTAGAAGGAATCCCAGAAGACAAAGCTGTAGCACAATTATTTTAATAAAAACAAAAATTGACAACAAATGGTGAGCGCTTTTGCACCTAAGTGCTTCAGACAAACAACATCACAGCAAAACACATTTATATAGTAAAACAGCAGTCATCAATTATTAAAATGACCACTTATCGCTTAACTAAATCCCTTGATTTTAGAATGGGTCTATGACCTCTATGACAGGGTTTCTTTAAAAGAATTGTGCTACAGCATTGGCTTCTGGGATTCCTTCTTCTTTTTTACTTGTGTTTTATATACACTGAAGAAGGGATTATTCCTGAAATCTCTGCTATTTGTATTTGGATTAAAATAAGTGATTATTTTATTTCTGTTGTTCAGATCTAATTTTCATTGTTTTTACTATTTGTTGTATTTAACCCATTATCTCAAATACTCAGTTGCACTCCTTGAAGCTGACTAAAATACTAAAGTAAACAGATGCCTTTCTTCTTCCTCTTCTTTCTTCATTTTTGGTATTACGAAATGTTAGGTATTACAGTGTAAAAATAGAAAAGCTAGACAAAAGCATATTTAAGTTAATAGGCTGTAATCGTGTGTTGTTGAGGTGGAGGGATGGGGTATAAAAGTACACAGATCATATCTGTAGAGACTACTTCCAAGATGGCTGCACAGTGAGTAACAACTTAACTCTAGCTCTCCCAGTGTGAGAGCAGAAACTCAACAGAGGTCAGTAGAAGTTTGTATTTATGGGTAAATTTCAGTAAATGGCTAGTAAGTGTACTGCCTGGATGCCAGGAAAAAAGAAATACAGAGGACCAGGAAAAAATCAGCTACAAAGCGTGAGAAAGGAACACTGATTGGGGAAAGTTCTTCAGATATTCAGCAAAAAGCAATGTAACCTCCAGACGTGACTTACAGTAACCTACAGGAAGATACAAGACAACTGCACACAGACCTGGGTAAAACAAATGAAACACTGATGAAGTATATCAACACAAACAACAATAAGCTGGAAAAAAATGGAAGAAGCTTTAAGCAGATATTCAGATGAGGTGATAAAGCTGTAAAAATCAAAGGATGAAATGAAGAAAAGGCTGGCTGAATAGGAAACTGCTCGGGAAGAGATGTTTCAAAAAATAATTAACAACCAGAGCCTATAGAGCAAAAACACTTAACTCAAAAATGCAAAAAGCCCTCAACCAGTAACAAACGGTGCCGAAACTCTTAATCCGAACCAAAAAAAAAAAAAGAATATTTAAGTGCTTTCATTCTATTTACTTAAAGAACTTAATCAGAATAAAAAATATTAAATCACATTAACAATTTATACATTCATAAACTGTGACATCATAAATACATCAACCAGTAAGCTCTTGGTAAAAACCAAATCAATTGCATCTTTACAAATCATTCAAAAAATCACATTCAAAGCATGTAAACATAACTATACTACTAAAGCTAAATACTTAAATATTTCAATAAACTCTTCACCAATATAGCTTCATTCAGACCTAGTGTTGTATCAGCATGCAATAATACTTGCCATTTTAACTCTAAAAATTCTAAATAGTTATTAAACTGACTAGTAAATGGCTTCAAATCAACTACCTGAACAAAACAGAACTTCCTAAAATTAGGGTAGACAGTATTATATCTGGCAAGTGTGTTGTTTGGGTCTTTGTTTTTTATGGCCCTGAAGTGTCCACAAGTCCTGGAGCTAAACTTCCTAGTAGTGTTGCCAACATGAAAAACTCAGACAACCACAACAAAAGGGCACATAAACTAAACTCTCAGTCTTACAATTGTATCTACCCTTGGCCTCAAAGGTAAAATCAATGTGCGCAAAACAATGCTGGTTGCCACATTAAATAAACCTACAAAACTTACAACAGTAGCATGGAAAAGTACCAAATGGTTCTTTACCACAACTACTATTAAAATCCTTCAAATGCTCCAGTAAAACTTTTAAATTGCGTGTCCTTTTATAAATAAAATTAGGTTCTAAACCAACAACTTGGGCAAGATCTCAATTTAGGGTTACCACCTGTCCCACTTTGAGAGAGACAGTCCCTCGTTGGGCAGTTGTGTCCTGCAAAAAAACTGAACAAATGTCCTGAGATTTTAGGACAAAATTATTTCCTATATTTTATGTGATAGCTGCATAAAAGTTATTCTGTATCTGAAACACCTAAATGTTATAAGAAACAGAAAAAGCAACTAAAATGCTACAAGAATAAGCTTTTATTCAGACAAAAATGTGAAGTTCTGTCCTTGGTACTGGCCGTGGGCATGTTTCGTCCTGCAAAAATCTGACGTTTGCACCAAAAATGTCACACTTTGGGCATTTGAAAAGGTGGCAACCTTATCTCGATTGCCCAAAATTATTTTCCAATTACTTTTAATAATGCTTTTAATCAAATCATTCTCAGTACTCATGGGAAAGACCAGTTTTCTATTACCTTCACTAAAATCCTTAGCCTTTGGTGTAAATCCAGCTAAAAGAATAGGTGGAAATCTTGTACCTCTTAAATGTACAACTTCCCTAGAAATTTCGAGTAACCTCCCTTTAGAGTAACACCTCTCACAGAGCAAATCAATTAATAACTTTACTTCTTGCAAAAATAGTTGCATCACTAAAAATATGACTTAAGCGAATAACCTGACCTCTGAAAATGTTGAACTTCATGAAGTTTGTCTGGTAACTAGTATAATGCAAATAGTTTTTACTGAAATACCTTTTCTAAAAATGGTACTCTCAAATTTCTTAGAAGCCGGATCCATGGATAACTGTATATGTAAAAAGTTAGCACTGATACCAATGGATCCCGCCTCAAATTTCAACCTAACACTGCTATTTAATTTACAAATACCTCAAAACTCATATTTGCTACCCTTCCAAACAAATATTAAATCTATGTATTGCAGATAAAAAGAAACATACTTAAAAGGAAGGATAACTAGAAAATGGGTCTCCCACCAGCACACAACTAAATTAGCAAAGGCAGGAGCTACTTTTGCCCCCACAGCTACCCCAGAGAGTTGCTGACAAATGGTAGAATGAAAGTGAAAGAAATGTTGAGCACTAAATTTAATACACTAATAGTCCTAGTGTCAACACAAAGTTGTGGTGCAAATCGATTTAAACACAACTCCACAAACTCTTTTCCTTCATCCTGATCAACAGATGTATATAAAGAACTTACATTAACAGTGTGAAGAAATCTCTAGTCACCTACAAAAGTATAGTCCTTCAATGTACCTAAAAAGTCCATGAATTATTCAAAAAACTTTTACTTTTTTGAACTACTGGATTAAGAACAGTCTTATTCTTAGGGGCAGCCACAATGGGCCTAAATGGGGGTCTTACTTGGTCCTTGTGAATTTTGAGTTTCCCGAAAATCGTTCTCAACTCTGATTGATCTACTGAACAATGTCCAAAAATATCCAAAGACAAACAACCTTGATGAAATAAGTCTAACAAAGTTATGTCAATAAACAGATAGCTTTTTTCACAAATTCTATGGTAACCTTCTTGCAGCTATAAACATCTGATAATTATATTTGTGAAAATTGACAGAATAAGAAAATCTGGAAATACTGGACTTTTTCAGAATTTGATGGCTTTGTGGGGGACTCTAAACTATATGCCCTACTTCATGTCATTAATGTTCGGAAAAATGTTTTGGGGAGGGGAAAGACGGAAGGAAGTTGAGTACAAGTAAAGAAAACATTTTATTTCTTAATAGTACTATTTTTGTGGTGTATGGTTTCTTTGGATCCCACAATGTAAATTTTTTTCAGTTATTTTTTTCTGTGTAATGGGGATTGTAAACAGATGGCAGTATTCTTTTTTTACCCTTTCCTTCTCTCCTCTGTCTATTTCAGTTTTAAGAAATGAAGCCACTGCAATGTAAAAAAAAGTCTGGTTGAAAGAGCATGACAAAAGAAAAAAAATAATGTGTTTTTTTCTCATTCTTGCATGGAGAAATGACCTTAATTGAGTTAGTAACAGGTTTTAAGAGAAAGTAAGTAAATGAAAAAGAATACTGATTATTATGAGGTTTTCTAGCAAATGAATGTATGCTTTTGTAGCAATTCTGTATCTGGCCCTTATGTATCCATGGAAACAATCTGATAGAGAGAAACTGACTGTCTGGTTCTCATGTCTCCATGGAGACAATCTTATAAAGGGCAATTGGTTACAGTCTGACTGATTGGCTGTGGGGAAAAAAAGAGAGAAACTGGTTAGTAGATGATGCTCTCTGAAATAATTCACGGGTTTTTCCTGCTGGGAGAGCTATAAAGATAAGACAAAACCAGTTAGCACTTACTAGAAGCACAGACTGCACTATGCATCTTAGCATGGGTAACTTTTTTTTTTTTTTAAGGTTAAATCAAGTCTGAGTGTGGTTGTCAGTTTGGGACATCTGTTCCTATTAGGAGGGTAAAACTTCCAACATTAGAAGATGTACATAGTTTTGTGTGTTCGTATTAGATTAAAAGGTTTTAGGGGGCATTGGGGGTATTTTTTTGATGACTTTCAGTAAAACAAAAAGTTTTATAAGATGTGACATAGGCTCAAATGGATATGACAAGAAACAACTATATAAAAGTTCAACCTGTCAAACTGCGTACCCATGTAACACAAAAGATGGAACTATCAATGAACAAAAAAAGGTGTTATACATAAAAGGTGGGAATAACTTTTTAATAGAATGGGTGCTTTCTGTGACGTCTTTAAATGTTAATGGTCAGAGATAAATACACGAAAGAAAGAAAGAAAAGTGAACCATGTTAAAAGTGTAGAGTGCAAATAACTATGTTACAGGAGACACACTTGGAAAGAACTTAACATGTGAATTTGATAAAGGCTTTCAAGAAGGTTATTCAGTGGAATATCTGGAATAAAGGAAAAGAGGAGTACTTGTATTAAATTGCAAGAGGAGCTCCAATAGTGATATAAGAGGATAAAAAGAGACAACAATGGAAGATATGTAGTACTAAGGGGCTACTGGCAAGGGAGGAAGATTACACTCATATGCATCTGTATTCCATCTAAAACTGCTATATATAATGAAGCTTGAGAAAATTCTGAGACATATAATCAGCTCTCAGTAACGAATATTACTTATACATGGGGACTGGAATTTGATATGCAGCAGTGAATACGTGTTTGGGGGGCCCAGAAAGAAAAGTACAACAAAGGATGGTAGATTTTTGAAGAAATTTAAGAAAATGTTTGGTATGGAAGATGTGAATTCAGTAATAGGAGTTCAGAGTGAATTTACATATTTATTCCCAAAGATATAAAACAGGGCTAGGCTAGACAGAATTTACATTTCACGGGAAAGTACAGTTTTGTACCTACCATAAATGTAGATGTTCGAGTGTATAACCTGCTGCAGTCATCACACTTGGGTTATCCTGCCGTCAGGCGGTCCCCGCAGTCGGCCCGAATTCCAAAGTCTTGGTCCGGCGTCTGTTGCTGTCGCTTCTTCCCTGACGTCAGTGCGCCAGGGGTATACGAGAGGCATCCAACGCCATTTTCTTCAGTTTTTCTTGCCCCAGATGTCAGGTGCCCCCCTTCAAATGGTGGTCAGTAGATAGCACCAATAATAAAAAGTGTAGCATAAACAAAAAATCCCTCCAGCTATAAGCAAATACACCACAAAGGTTGTAACGGATATTAAGATATAGAAAGGTCTTAGTTAGGTCAGAGGGGATGGAAGGAGGGTAACCTGGACTGCAGCAGGGTATACACTCGAACATCTACATTTATGGTAGGTACAAAACTGTACTATGTTCATCATGTTACCCTGATGCAGTCATCACACTTGGGTAGAATCCCAAAGCTAAGGATAGGAGGTGGAGTCAAACAGGGTTAGAGGAGGCTAGAAGGCCCTGCAAAACTGCAGTGGTGAAGCCAGCTCTAGTCTTACAGTAAAGTAGTAAGTGGTAATGTTTGGTGAAGGTGTGTGCTGAACTCCAAGTTGCAGCTTCCAGAATATCCTTGGTTGGCACCCCCCTGAGGAAGGCTGTAGATGTAGCTGCTGCCCTGGTAGAGTGGGGCCTTATGCTAGCAGGAACTGGTTTTCCATGGGGGATGTAGCAAAAACGTATGCAATGTCCTATCCATTTGGAAATGGTCTGTTTTGAGATAGCCTTTCCTTGTGATGCTGTAGCACAGGATACAAAAAGCTGGTCAGATTTTCTGAAAACCTTAGTTTTATCCAAGTAGTAACATAGCTGCCTGTGAATGTCCAAGGAATGTAGGAGTCTTTCTCCTTTGTTCTGTGGATTTGGAAAGAAGGTGGGTAAATGGATGGTTTGATTTAGAGCCACACTGGATACCACCTTAGGCATAAAGGAGGGGTTAGTTCGTAGAGAAACTCTGTCTTGATGAAAAATGAGGAAAGGCTCTACTGCCATTAGTGCCTGAAGCTCTGAAACTCTTCTCGCTGAAGTAATTGCTAGCAGCAGGGCAGTCTTCCATGATATAAACTTTAAGTCAGCTGAGAAAGCTGGCTTAAAAGGAGGTAGCACAAGTTTTTCCAGAACAAAGTTGAGGTCCCAAGTAGGTGTTGGTGCTCTCCTGGGAGGCCTAATGTTTTTGGCCCCTCTGAGAAACTGCCTTAGGAGTGGATGTGAAAATAAGGGAGAATCCGTGTTGTAGTGAGCTGAAATAGCTGAGGCGTGGATTTTAATAGATGAAAAAGAAAGCCCTTTATGTAACATCTTAGTTAAATATTGCAGAATCTGAGGTGTGTCAGGCTGAAGGGTATTTTGGCCTTTAGCTTGGTTCCAGGCGCAAAACCTTTTCCATTTGTCTGAGTAGGCTTTCCTGGTGCTGGGCCTCCTGGCCTCCAGAATAACATCCATAACAGCTTGTGAGAGAGGAGCTGGCTGGTTGCTTAGGTGATTTGCCATGCAGCCAAGTTTAAGGTTTTGAGCTGGCTGTATAGAATCCGATTGTCTTGCTGTGTGAGCAGATGGGTAATTTGTGGTAGAATCCATGGTGGGCCCTGGGCCACATTCCTTAATAGTGGGTACCAGTGCTGGCGTGGCCAGTCTGGGGCAATGAGTATCATTCGGAGTCTCTCCATCCTGACTTTCAGCAGCGCCTTTGTGAGAAGGGGTAATGGAGGGAAGGCATATACTGTCAGCATTTTCCAACCGAATGAGAATGCGTCCACATTCCAAGCTTGATGGTGAAAAGTCCTTGTGCAAAATTTAGTTAGTTAATAGTTTTGGGGGCTGGCAAACAGGTCTATGTCTGGGAGACCCCATTTTTGAGTTATCATTGCAAATACTTATGGTTCCAGTTTCCACTCGTGGGGATCCATGATGTTTCTGCTTAGGTCGTCTGCCAATGTGTTCTTTTTTTCTGGCAGGAATTGAGCTTGTAATTGAACTTGGTAAGCCAGTGCTGTGTTCCACAAGGTCATTGCTTGCCTGCATAGAGGGTAGGAGTGTGTACCCCCTTGCTTATGTACCACATTACTGTGGTGTTGTCTGTCCTTATGATAAGCTGTCCTGGATGTAAGAAGTCCTTGAAGGCTGTCAGAGCATTTTGTACAGCTAGCATTTCTTTTTGATTGATGTGCAGATTCCTTTGATCTGCAGTCCATATGCCCTGAATGCACCATCCTGCCATGTGTGCCCCCCCAGGCATAGTCCGATGCATCTGTTGTCATAGTTTGCCTGGCTGGGGGTAAGGTGAAAGGCTGACCCTTGTTGAGGTGACATGCCTGTGACCACCATAGAAACTCCTGTTGAAGGCAGGGAATGAGAGGTATCATTGTTTCCAAGCTGTGGCTGTGTTGAGTCCATACCCTTTTTACGTACCATTGTAATTTCCTCATATGCAGTTTTGCAAATGGTATTAGTAGTATGCAAGATGCCATGAAGCCCAAGGCCTGCAGAATTTTTCTTGCAGGGAGTTGGGTCTTTGTTGCCATTGCTCTGAAGTATTGACTTAATTGCAGTTGTTTGTCTGGCATCAGATAAGCCATCTGGGCAGTTGTATTCAAGCTGGCACCCAGGAATGTCATATTTTGTGAGGGCACTAGTTTTGATTTCTTTTCGTTTACTGTGGACCCTAGGCAACTTAGAAGATGTTTTACAAAAGCCAGGTGTTGTAAGAGAATGTCCTTGCTTTCTGCTTGGATGAGGCAGTCGTCCAGGTATGGGTATATTTGAATTCCTCTTTGTCTGCAGTATGCAATTACTGGTGCCAGGCATTTTGTGAAGACCCTGGGTGCAGTAGATAAGCCAAAGGGCAGTGCAGAGAATTGGTAATGGGCTGAACCTGCAATGAAACGGAGGTATCTTCTGCAATTTTGTCTGATAGGGACATGCAGGTATGCCTCCTTGAGGTCCAACGTTACTAGCCAAGCTTTCTTGCCCAACATGGGAAGAAGCTGCTGTAGTGTTAGCATCTTGAATTTGGGTACTTGCAAGAAGGTGTTTAAAATTGAAAGGTCCAGAATGGGTCTCCAAGCATTGTCCTTTCTGGGGACTAGAAAGAGCCTGGAGTAAAATCCTTGGCCTTGCACCTGTGTAGGTACCAGTTGAATGGTTCTCATGTCCATGAGAGCTGTAATTTGTTTTTGTGCCTCTGCCCATTGATTTTGTGGCAGGTTTGGCATTCCTTTTATCATTGGCAAGGTGTAGAAATGGAATCTGTATCCTTATGAGATAATGTCTAGGACCCATTTGTCCTTTGTGACGATGCGCCAGTTGTCTGCAAAAAGTGCTAATTTTCCTCCCAAGGGAGCTGCCAAGAGAGTTTTGCTTGGCAGTTTGAGATTTAAGTCATTGTGTTTGCCTTCTAGTAGTTTGGGACTTGTCTTCTCCTCCCTTCTGTGTTGCAGTGCCCCACTGGCGAGGTTTGTAAGGGATTTGTGCTTGTCCTCTGCCCCTTGGGTGCCTGTATTTACCCCTCTGTGGTCTGTCAGAAGCAGGAAAGGACCAATTTTTTGTTGGCCAATTTCTGCTGAAGCGTGGGGGCTGTACGTGTAAGAAATCTTTGACCATCTGCATAGATTTTGCCTTATCCTCCATTTTCTTTAAAACCTCCTCTGTTTTAACCCCAAATAAGACATCCTGCTGTAAGGGTGCATCTAGTAACTTTGCTTTAACATGATCAAGCAGAGATTGTTCCTTTAACCAAGCATGCCTACATATAACAGACCCAGTAACAGCTGCTCTAGAGGAAGCTTCCAAGGCATCAAAACCACATTGTAAAGTATGTCTGCCCACCTGTTCAGCTGCATGCAACAGATCCTGCATTTCCTTGAATTTAGACTGTTGAGGGTGCATGCCCATCTTTTGTTTTATTTGAGACATTAGGAATTGTTGGTATTTAAGCATGTGAAATTGACAATTTAGTGCTCTCATAGCTAGAGTAGCTGAGGTGCAAGACTTCTTCCCCCACCTATCTAGTGCTCTGGAGTCCCTTTCAGAGGGTACAGGATTTTTAGCCATAGAAGCCTTAGCCCCTTTGGGACCCTGGGAGATTGTCTCTGGATCAGCAACAGGGCTTTTGTATAGGAATTTGTGTGAGTCAGGCACTCTATAGTATCTATCTGGTTTGGCTGGAGCAGGAGGCAGAGAATCTGGATTTAGACTAGATTCTAAGAAAACATCATCCACAATGTCTAAAATTGGGGGGATAGCAAGTGGTCTGTGCTGGGGGAGTAAAAGAAACTCTCGGAGCCTTTTCTTTGAGTCAGAGTAGTCCTGACCTTCCCAGTGGAAATGTTCTCTCATGGTATGTAAGGTTTCCCCAAAGGAATAATCTTCAGGGGGAGAAGGCTGAGGGAATGGAGTCTTCAGCATCAGAATCTTCATAAGGGGGGAAGGAGTAATCCTGTTCCTCAGAGGAGCCTGAGGAAACAGACACTTGATCAGAGGAGGCATAATCCTCCTCTTGTCTAGGTCGGGGGGGGGGGGGTTGGGAACCCCTGATCAAAGAAATTAAATCTTCAGCCATTTTAAGCATCTGTTTCTTAGGCATACGGCCTTGACCTGGAGACTGAAGTGTAGTCCTTTTTGGTTTTAGAGGAGTCTTAAGCTTAGCATAAGATTTTATGGTGAGAGTAGTCGGTCTGAAGACACCTTCAGAAATCGAAGGTGTTTCTACAGCACCGGCTTCTCCTACTGCAATGTCGTCAGTAGGGCCTAAAGAAAATGGCTGCGTCAGCCTAGAACTCTCTGCTGGAGAATCTGAAGTGGTCTGGGGATCCAATTCAGTGGTAGCCAGGGGCTGCATAGGCGCCTCACTGAAAACCGGCGACCGGCCCAGCCGAGGGCTCTGAGTCTGGCTTGGATCTAGGCTGCCTTTCTTTATCTTTGCGTTTTTTTATGCACGCCGGTAGTCAGTTGCTCCGACGGCATAGTGTAATTAAATTTCCTACCGAAGTAGTGTCGTGCAAAATCAAAGCGTCGCTTTACAGTTCGCTTATTGAACCTAGCACAAAACCAACAACCAGTGATGTCGCGGTCTGGGCCTAGGAAAGGTATACAAACAGAATTTAAGTCCTTATGAGGTATTTGCTTCCCACAAGAAATGCAATTGTTAACTTTTTCTGACATCGGACTGAGGCAAGAAAAGGTTCCCCAATGGGGTACTTAGCTTTGAAGACTTCGGACTGAAACTCGATTCGAAAATCTCAGGTGTCGGCCGACCGGCATTTGCGAACTGCTTCTGCTTCGGGCACCGCGCGGCAAAAAAGACTGAAGAAAATAGCGTTGGATGCCTCTCATATACCCCTGGCGCACTGACGTCAGGGAAGAAGCAACAGCAACCGACGCCGGATCAAGACTTTGGAATTCGGGCCGACTGAGGGACCGCCTGACGGCAGGATAACCCAAGTGTGATGACTGCAGCAGGGTAACACGATGAACATCATGTGCATTTAACTGAAAGTCTAGACAAGCACCCAATAACTATCTTAGATCATAAACCAATAACTAAAATGAAAATACAAGGTAATGAAATCAAAATGAGACCCTGGTGCTTTTCCACCTATTTGTTGAAGAGAGAGGAATTTAAGGAATGGATAGTGGAGATTATTCGGGAGCTATTTGAGAGGACAGAAATTACTTATGAAAATATAGCTAGAGTGGGATAAAATCAAGGAGGAATTTAAAAATAGGGTGGAAATAAAAGAGAGGTATGGTTAAGAAGTAAAGATTTAGAGGGACCGACAAATGTTGAAGTATTGCATAACGGGGAATCTCACAGAACAAGAAGAGGATCAACTGCAGAATGCCAAGCAAAAAATAACAGATTACTTCAATAACACACAAGTTTAGAAAGATTGCTGTTAAGCAACTGTTATTGATAACACTGAAGCAAGCACAACGACTCAGGCAACAGAAAGTAGAAAAGGCTGTTACCAAGCTTAGGGAGCGTAAAACAAGGAAGGTAACAAGAGATCCTGTACAGATATTAGAAATATTTCAGTAATTCTATGAAAGTCTATATAAAGCAGAGCAATATGGAACGCAAGAAAAGATACAAATATTTATGGAAGAATTAAATATGCCAAGGTTAGAGGTACATAAGGATCAATTACTAATGTTAGAATAAGAGGATACGAGATAAAAATTGTGGTGTATAGCCAATCTACAGGAAAGTCCTCAGGAACACACTGGCATTCCTGTGGAAGTTTGGAAACTAGGAGGAAAAAAATTATAATGATCAGGAAGGTTTTGTTTAAGAATGTTTTAAGAGGATGAGAAGTACCACCATCATGGAAGACAGCAGTGGTAACTAATACCTAAAGAGGGTAATAATCCATCAGATCCAGCTTCATTTCAATATTAACAAAAACAAATAGCCCACACTCAAAGTCAGCTCTCTAATAATACAGTTTAATAAAACATATACATTACAAAACAAAACACCCAAAGATGAATGTTATAGATATGGCATACCAGTTTCGGCAAAAAGCCTTCATAGGTTCATAGGCTGGTACTAGACTATCGGCCCTAGGGCCTATACAAGCCTAGCCATAACAATTCCCTGTCTATTTCTTCCCACAATATTTACTCCCCCGGACCCCTGTCTAGCAGGGCAACTGACGTGATCCCCGGGGTGAATTTCCTATCCCCCATCCAATCGTCTAGGTTCCTTACGAAGAGGGCCAAAGAGCTCTGCTTGACATGTATGGGCAGTCCATTCCAGAGTCTGGGGAGTCTCTGGGTCAGGAACTTATCCCTCCAGCATGTTTTGTTCATTGTGATGACAAGATTTAGATCCCTGGAGCATGTGGCTTTGAGGGATTGGGATGTCTTTTAAGTGTAGCATGTCCAACAACTCTGGGTTTGACATGGCCTTGTATGTTGAGCAGAGATCACCTCTGAGTAGACAATATGCGACAGAGTATAGCTGGAGGTTTTTTTTAGATGGTCAGCATAGGGCATCTGCTTTAGGCCTGTGATTCTTTTAGTGAGGTACTTCTGCAGCCTTTCCAGTTGTTGCAGATGTCTTGAGAGGTACATACCAAACGGGGCATTGTATTCTATAATGGGTCTAATGAGGGATGAGTACAGTGGGACAATGACCTCCTTTTTTCTGGCTGAAAAGCCCTTAGTGATGAGGTGTGCCACATAGAAGGATTTCCTGACTGTTGTGGCGATGTGGTTATGGAAGGTGAGACCACAGTCCACCTGTGTCCCCAAGTCTCTTATCACACTTTCGGTGTTTAGTGTACTGCCACCTATGTGGTAATTCATGGGTACATGTTTTTTCCCAAAGGGGATACCTATACATTTCTTGGCATTGAGCTTGAGCCCATGGCTCTGGCACCAAACATCTGTTTCTGTAAGGCACCTTTTGTAGAATAGCCACATCATTTGGGGATTCAATAATGGCTCCCAGTTTGCAGTCATCTGCGAACTTTGTTAGCCAGAGTCCCTTAGTACAAGAACATCACAATGACATTAAATACCACTCCTTTAGCAGCTATTGGTTATTATAACTGCTCATTACGACCTGGTCCAAATAAAGCTCCCAATTTAATAATCCACATTTGTTCTTTACGATTCAACAATGCATGCCAACCCACCCTATTTTTGTTTAAACAAAATTTATCAATAATAATGAAAGTGAACCTCGCAGAAGTATGCTTCCTAGTATGTTTATATAAAGCATTCATTGTTTTTGCACATCTGATTTCACTAAAGTGTTCAGATATTCTAAACTTAAAAGGATGGGAAGTCTACCCCACATAAAAAGCTGAACATGTGCAGGTTGCCTAGTATATTACCCAGTGTGTTACCATTTCCATACACCAAGATATCAAAAACTAATGAAGTAATCTGAGAAGTGAAATTTTGTCTTGCCTAACAAACTTACAAAAACTGCAGTGTCCACATGGATAATAACCTGTCACTATTTGACCATCCAAACTCAGTTGATGCGTACCCATTTTTTTTTTCAAATAATGGTTAAACTAACCTGTCATCATTTTACCTTTCCTATATGAAAAAAGACATTTAGGCGGTATTAATTCTCTTAGCCCATCATCCATTAACAAAATATCCCAATGTTTGTACCCAAATCTATAAAAAAAATGATGTATTACCAAAATTGGTAATAAGTCTAAGGGATTGTCTGATACTGTACCATCATTGATATTTTAATAATGTTGATCTGATTTAATAATGTTGATCACCTGATTTGCTGATGTAAGGGCCTTTTTAACATTATGTAAAGGATACCCTCTATTACAAAACCTCACTACAAGATCTTGTTAATTTTATTCCAGTTCCTGTAAAGCTGAACATATTCTTCTAAGTCTAAGGAATTATCACTTTGGGATATTATTAATATGTCTTGGATGGCAATTGGTGGCATTACAGTAATGTATCGAACTGCGGATATTTCCGAAATACAGAGCTTTGTAGAGTCCCATCACTCAATACTGTAACTTGTACATCCAAAAAAGTAATACATTTGGAATGAAAATTAACAGTTAAGTGGATACCCCACTCGTTCTTAGTTAAGTATTACACAAATTCTTGCAAATAATCGGAGTTTGTCCTCCAAACCAACCACCAGTCGTCCAAATACCTTCGCCAGATATCCATTAAACATTAAAATACATTTTGAGAATCATCATATACAAGCTGTTCTTCAACATAACCCATAAAAAGATCAACATATATTGGTGCAAATGAAGCCCCCATGGCAGTCCCCTTTAATTGTACATAGCACTGGTCACCAAATTACATACATTTTTAGTGAGTACATGCTCAGTTAAAGTATTGAATTCTGGGCTACATAAAGAAGCCCAATTCAACCAAAATTCCAGTGACAAAAGACCCACCCAATGAGGAATATTAGTATACAGGGCAGATACATCAAGGGTACATAACAACCAACCATATTCAGTTTGCTTATCTTCCACTTTGTGTCTTTCGGCTTTTCCCGGTTAGGGGTCGCCACAGCGGAACTCCAGTCCACTAATGATTGGCAGTAGATTTTTACGTACTGGCTTGCCGGGCCTAATGCACAACCTTCAACGAAGGAACGCCCATTCACGCATGTCGCTACACAGAAGACTCTCAGAGATCTTCCACTACATTAAGAAATTCAGTTGTATCCTGAATACGAGAACACACATACTTCAGTAGTAGTTTAAGATATCTAGTCAAACAGAAAGAGGTTCTGTTAATGACCCTTTACCCAAAACAATCCGTCTTGCCAGGGGGCTTCTCAAGATTTTTATGGATTTTGGGTAACATACAGAAGGTTTGTCTGACTGGATCCAGAACTGTAATTTCTTGATTGATATGGATCAGTGTGGTTCTGTGGAGGGGAGTCAAACATTTGAGAACATTAACAGAATATTAATGATCTCAAAGGAAGCAAAATGTAAGAAAATACCAATGTTGTAGGTGGCTCTTATTGCAGAGAAAGCATATGGCAAAGTAAGCTGGGACTTTATGAGCAGGGCAATGGAAGCATTTGCATTTCCTGAAAAATTATAAGGTTGATTAGGAGGACATATGAGGGATTAGAGGCAAAAAGTGAAATGGGTCCTCTCTGATAATTTCTCTGAGCAGAGGAACCAGGCAGGGGTGTCCTCTTTTACCTTTATTTGTAGTATATTTAGAACCGCTGGCAAAAAAAATAAGGGACTCAGAAACTCAAGGATATAAGTGGTATGGCAGTCAAGAAAAGCTGACTATTCACAGGCGATATTATTTTATACTTGGCATAACCAGAAAGACATTATAGTGTTGTGGAACATTTTGAGAGTTTCAGATCTTTTCAGGATACAAAATTAATGAGGCTAAAACAAAGGCAACAGCGGTAAATTATGTACCCACATATGAATTGGTTCAGCAATATTCATATTTATGGGAACATGACAAAATTAAGTATTTAGGAGTATGATTAAAATAATTCTGGTGTGGCAGCTAAGGGTATGTGGGAAGAGACTAAATAAAAGAATACAAAAACTGAGAAAATGGAAGCTTTGTTATATGGACATGGACAGTAAGATACAAGCAGTTAAAATGTTTTTCGTCCTATTAGTCTTGTATACAGGTCAGGCATATTTTTACCAACCAGGAGAGAAGATGTGGATAGCAATTAATAAAGAGTTGAAGGACTTAATTTGGGTGGGGAAGACAGCAAGAGTCAAGTGGGATAGGCCCATTCTTCCAGCAGAACAGGGCAGACTGCGATTACCTGATTTGAAGGGATATTTCAGAACTACAGTTAAGGCTCCGGGTCTATATTAGAACACCGAACGTTCAAAATTTCGAGTGTTCTAATATCAAACCTTATTAATCGAAAATTTAAAACACTGAACATACAGAACAGCGAATTTTTTCCTAGGGAAAAAATCTGCTGTTCCAAAACACACACACACAACACAAGCACACCAAACGAACAGCAATCCAAACACATGCACCTAAACTCTTACACCTAACCCTACACTAAACTATACATACACCACTAACTATCCACTTACCTTAACCCAAACCCTAACCCTAAGGTCCGTCACTGTCGCACAGTCACCTCACCTGTGCCCTAACCCTAACTCACCTACCCCACCCTAACCCTCACGTCCACACAATCGCACACTCACCTAACCCGCCCTAACCCTCACATCCACACAATCGCACACTTACCTGAACCTGACCCGTAACTTTCCACCACAGCGCTGAAAATACCAAAGCAACAGAAATGGACAACCAAATTCTTTCCCTAGGAAAAAACTCAGTTTTCTGTTTCTTCAATATTTTCACCGTTCGCTGAAAACGGGTCAATATTAGAACACTCGAAATTTTGAACGTTCGGTGTTCTAATGTAGACCCAAGGCTCCTTTACATAGCATATGCAGAAACCTATAATTCAAAGTGGAAAGGGATGATGATGAAACAGGAGGGAAGCTCAAGAAACAAGGAGAGGCTGGGATCTTGGATGCAGGCTTTTAAGGAGAATAACAATCATACAGAATATTATATCTATAAAGTAGCAGAAAGTATCTTAAGAACTTAGCCAACATGGGAAAGGAGATTTTGCCAATAGGGATGACTGCAATTAAGGCTATAGCCAATAGGTGAGAGGGGGCTGGAATTTATTGGTGGAAACTGGTAAAGGAACAAAGGTATCAGGAGCAAATAACTAGAGAGGGAAAGATAATAGGATGGGAAGACCCCAAGAATTTATTTGAATAGCAAGTTAGAGATTGCCTTCCTGATCACTTACTGATAATCAGAGTACAGGCAAAGAGAAAGAACTTGGGGGGGGGGGGGTCATAAATGAAAGACCAGCACTAATAGTTTTTTTAGTACAATCTAGAAAAGAAGCTGCCATTAAAAAGGAATAATTAGTAGAGCATACACAAGACTGCATGATAACTACAAAAATCAATCAGAGGAGGTTAGAAAGGATTGGGAAGACAGACTGGATAAGCAATTCACAAAAAAAAAATGGGAGGATACATGTGTGTCTCTCAAATATGCAACAAAATCTAGAAGATTTAGGACTTTTGCTTCAAAATGTTTACATAGATATTTTTCTACCCCAAGTAGACTCCAGATAATTTTTCCTCAGGTAGACAGCAATGTTGGAGGTGTGATGGGGAAGAAAGAGGTAACTGGGAACATGTTTTCGGGAAAAGCAGTGAGTTGGCAGAATTTTAGGATTCCCTGTGGGATGCACTGTCGGAGATGCTGGGTGGGTGGATTGGTGTGAAGGGGGGGAGGGGAATTTTTCTGAGCTATGATAAAGAACCGGAATTGCCTAGACACAGTAAAGGCCTTGCTGTGTCTAATCATGGTGGCTGCCAAAAAAGCAATTACTAGAAAATGGAGATCAAAATCTAAACCAGCTGTACTAGAAGTAGTGAATATAGTAACAGAGACAAAACAACTGAATTACAGATCTTTAGAAAAGGGTAGGTGCAAACTACATAGGAAAAAATAGGAAGTGTTGAAACAATACATACAGGGAAGAATAAAGTTTAAGAGAAGGCAGGACCAAAATGAGCTATGTAGTGTTTGATTGAAAATGACTGGGTAAATAAGTGTTGTATAATATTTGCAACTGGGAGCATGTCAGTATAGTTTGTGATGTAAAATGTCTGCAACTAGGATTGTGTCGGTGTGGTTTGTTTTCATTTATATAAATGTATGACTGCCTATGTCATAAGTGATGGCTGGGCAGGAACTGAATAATTTATGTTATGTTGCTTAGGTTATACAATATATAGCAACATGTGAAGTGCAATGTTTGTAAACGTGGACTTAATACAGTTTGATTACTTTTATATAAATGTAAATTTGCCTATGCCACAAGGGATAAATCAATAAATGTGTTTAAAATAATATCTACACTCAACGTTTGCAGAGGTGAATGTTTGGATCAAGACATTGGATTAATCTAACAAATCTCAAGTGGAAATAAGTAAATACGAGAGCACCAAATATAATGATTACTTCAACAATAAACGTTTCAACTCGTCTTTCAGGCTGCAGCAGAAAACATTTTTCTTTTTTCCCTTATGTTTCCATGGAGACGAGCTGAAAATAGGGCAATAAAAGACAGAAAAGTAGTTATGTACTTACCATAATGTTCCATCTGTGTTGCTCATTTTCATTCTTCCTCACTGTATGGGTTCAGATCCAATACTCAGATAAGACTCTGCTGTTATTCTAGCTCGTGGCTACCAACAAACTCTAGAGCTCCTTCCCTACCCATAATGCACCACCCCATGATCCCTCAGATCTTGTTTGCAGCTTGACAAGACGACCATACAGAATTGGCATAATTAGAGTTCAACAAATGGGACATGTGGTGCCCCAAGAATTTAATTCCTCCAGAATTCACTTGTGATACATGGACAGGGATGGACGATGGGGAGTTGAAGAATGAAAATGGACAAAACAGATGGAACGTTATGTTAAGTATATAATATCTTTATCTGATGTCAATTTTAATTCTTCCTCAACATATGCGACAGAGTCCCCAACTATCTAAAATCCTGGGTGGATTTTAATGAAGGATATTCCCCGAGTATGGTTGAGACAAAGTTCTCTTTTTCGAGACCGGATCCAATTTGTAATGAATGAAAGTTATTTGGATTTGGCTAAGTAGTTGTCCCATAATTAGACTCAATGTGTAGTCTAGACAGGAATATAGTGGAAGTGGTCATAGATGTACCTGAAAAAGCCTGTATTGGTTTGTTAGGGGAAATACAATTTAGTGGAGACAAAATAAATACAATCTGTCAAGCACTTGGTTACAGTAACATTTGTGACCAATTTGCCCATTTAGTGATGTGTCAAGGAAGCCAAGAATTGATCTGTCTCCTAAGTTGTTAGTTGTGTGCAGGTAGAAACGCCATTATCTATAAACATCTAGTAAGCATAGCAAATTCTCTCCTTTATTTGGAAAGTCTTGAAAAAATAATGGCAGGTTACTATGGTTGGCTAACGCTGGATTCTGACATTGCCCTCAGTGGGAAGAAAGCATTGGTATGTGAAGTAGCCCTATCTATACGGAAAAAACAGATGGGAACAGAATATAATGCTTAAAGTTCTGACATTATCCAATGGAAGTAAATGCAACAAAAAGGATAGAGTTCCAGATAAAGAATTTTAGATTACATTTGGCTACAGTTTGAAAAGAAGACTGTGTCAAAGGCTGCCGTACCAACTGTACATCCCATGGTGGTATGGGGATCTTTGTAAGGAGGTCTAAGTAGAAGAAAATTAAAAATGCTTTGCAAATTTTAGAGGAAGCCAGAGAAGAATTCTGAAAATCTACATAGGAACTCGAGAAAGGTTGTGAGCAGAAGTTAGACATTTGATAAACTAGTACCCTCTAAAAATAAACTGGCTGGAAATTCAAGGACAGAATGCTTTGGAGCTGTGAAAGGTTTCTACCCGACACTGCTCTACTCAACAAAGAAATAATCTTCTCCATAAATTTCTGTAGAGATTCCTCGTATACAGTTGTTATAGGAAGGTCAGAGAATGGAATTGACATGCAAAAAAGAAAGCATAGGTTGCCCGGCTTTCAGTTTAATGAGGAAAAAAACAAGCAGTCAGTTTTATGCTAGAGATGTGCTGATGAATCATGCCTGTCAGGTAAGACAGAAGTTCTGTAGATAGATCTAAAATCAAAGGTGAGCACAGAAAAAAAGGTCAAAGGAAAGGGAACCACCTTAGTTGAGGTCAGTAAGATATAGTGAGGCTGGCTTGTTCTTCAAGTGGCTGCTTTCTGCAGTAATCTTTATTAAGATGCATTTTAAGTGCCTGCCTATCGCGCTTTACATTCTTCCACCTTGTTGTTGTACGTTTAGTTTGCATAAACTGTTTCTTCCATTTAAATATGCAATTGCCTCAAGTCTGTGCTCCTGTCCTTTTGATAGGTGAATGAATACACAAATAAATAAATTAAATAAACCATGTCTGTCACTTTGTTGCCGATACACAAGCTGTGAAAAAGAAAGATGGACCTGCTCAAGTTGGCAGCTATCATGTTGAACTTCCTCGGAAAACGGGCTACAAATACAAAGCAGCTGGAAGAAAATTGTCCATTGCCATACCTTCAGTATATGCAAGTTGGCCTTCTCAGGGGACCAAATGACCTGGACTATATTCCCCAGGAATTGTCCACTCCATCCAATCTGGGAAGCATCCATGGTCACAGGGCCCTGGGCGAAGAAAGAAGAAATGACAGGCTAAGCACGGTGTTTGGACTGCATCCACACGGAAAAATAATCTTTGCTTAACTAAGTCACCATTATCTTTAACTGACATAGGTTGAGAGACGGTTAATCATTGTGTTCGTAACATCTATTCTTGGTAAGGAAGTAGGACTACTATCATTGACATTGACCCCTGAACTTGCGGAATCCATCCTGCTGACATTCTGGTACTGCCAAATATTTTCTGAGCTATTGTTTGTATTCTGTAAAGGGGTAGAGATGCTAGGTTAGGCACCATGTTGAAAAACTATTAATATAAACTCTGACATGTAGGTCAGTTAGAATTGTGACTTGTTATTGATGGATATCCCAAATTGTGAACAAGCCTACTGCACTTAACCTCAAATCTGCACCAGTAAAAGCTTGGTCAGAGAAGTAATGAGCCCGTTGTCCCAAAATGGAAATGAGTGGGATCCTTGATAAATTAGGTGAGATACCAGTACTGCGATACACTTGAACACCCTGCAGGCTGTGGTTAGGCCAAAAGGCTAGACACTGAACTGGTAGTGACTGGCTCCCAGTCTAAACTGATAACTACTTCCTGGAACATCTATTCATTGTATGTGATTGACTGACCTTCAGAAGTAGTAGTCTCTCATCCAGATATCCTGCTCAGAAAGGGAAAATTGAACTGAACCAAGATTAATTAGGACTTAGTGTGCCAATCAGAACTGCTCAACACAGAGAAAGTCTGTCACCAGTATCTTATTTTATTTAGGCAATAGAGGAATCTTGAGTCAGTTACAGATTCTATTTGTCTACAGAGAACTTTCAGGTGACTCTAAGCTGCTGCTTGGGTAACGGTGGAAGGGGAAAAAGGGACCGATATAATCCCAGCAAAAGGTTATCTGCAAGGAAGAGTCCTTCATTATGATTAGCCATGCCTGCTGGTGTAGAGATGAGAGATTCCAGACTGTCTGCAGAGGAGGTCGCTGGGGTCTCCTTTCAGAAGCGCTGGAAGGATCTAATGGAAGAAGCATCTCTAGACACTTGGAAATGTGGGAATACTCTGCCACTGGGGGGGGGGGTTCAGCTATTACTGCTCCCCCTCGTATACCTTGGGACGAACGATCTTCGTGTGTGCCCTGTAAAGGACCCTGAGACTTCCTGTGGCACATACCTACACTTCCCAATTGATTACTGGGAAGAAAAATGTTCGAGGGATTAAAAAAATGGGCATCCAAGGCAGATAGGGTCCTTACATCCTTACCTGTGGATCAAACCAAAGAGAATTGTCAAAGGTAGCACTGATAAAAGAGGACTTGAAAGACAGCACAAAACCAAAGAGGTTCATCCAGGCATGTCTCATGACAGAAATGTCTGAACCCACAGCCCTAGAGACGCCTTCTGCAGTATGCAAGATAAACCTAATGGACAAATAGGATATAATCCGTAGGGTAGCCTAAGAGAGACTACTGCAGATAAGCATCAGCAATTTTGGTTCTAGAAAGTAAATTATATAGTTCTTTAACCAAATCTGTTTGTAGCCTCTTAAAAGGTACTTTAGGATTGAATGGCTGGGTAGGTGGCACAAGTGGGTAGAATCCAAAAATAGGTCCTGGTTTACCATGAAAGGGAAAAGTGACATAAGTGGTTGACCCACCCACACACACACACACACACACCTGTTACTCAGAACTGGAGCTTTCAAGGAAGGAAGGTAAAAGTTTGGGACAAAACAAAAAACACTTGGATCTGATGTATCAGACCCACTCTGATCCAAGGATATCTGAAAGCAAATGGTTAGGTATATCTAATAAGTGAATCAGAGTACCTTTCTTTTAACAAATTCTGAATCTCTTGGGGGGGGTACCTCTGGTTGGGTAGGAAAACGAGGCAATTAAACTTAGCAGAGACACACTCAAATCCATGAGTGTGTGGAACCGGTAAACTCCCATCTGGATATAAGCCACAGAAAATTTCACATTATCTTATCCACATCCTGGAAAAAAATTGAGCAGGAAAGGAAAACTGGAATGAGACAAACCAATCACAGGAACAGAGTCCATCGGATCAGAGTAGGGCTTGGGATCCAAAGTAGGTTCTAAAGGTTTTTGCATCACAACAGTCTGGATACGAAATCTTTCAAATTCTGTGGAATAAAATTTGTCTGTCAGGTCCAAAGGCTTATGATCCAATGAAGAAGTAACAGCAAACCCATCATATCCGAGGAGGACTTGGGGCCCAAAGAAGCACTAGGGGTTTGGATTTGATGTCTTTACAGTTTTTCGCTGGAGTTAAAATTAGTCTGTTGAAACCAATAGCTTAGGATGTGAAGGAGGTTCTAAAGACTTTGGATTGGAAGAGCTTGGATCTGAAACATTTCAAATTCTGTAGAAGACTTACGTCTGTTGGATCTAAGACTTGGGATCTGATGTAGAAATAACCAAAACCTGTTGGATCCAAGGAGAAAATCGGGACCCAAAGAGGACCCTAAGGGCTTTGGATTCAAAAAACTTCCTAGTTTCTCTGGAGTCAAACTTCTGTCTGTCAGATCCCAAAAAAAGTTATGTACTCACCATAATGTTCCATCTGTGTTGTCGATTTTCATTCCTCCTCGACTGATGGGCTTGAGTCCGAGGCGTCGGACCCAACTCGGCCACTTGTAAAAGCTTGTGACAATCCAAAACTCAGGAGCTTCTCCCTTACCTATAATGCACCCTCCCCATTATCTCAGATCTTGTTTGCAAGCACTAAGAAAGATGTACTCTTACAATTTATACATATACTGGTCCAATTTAGATGAAGAGAAAGGATACAGACTTTTAGAGAGGAAGGGACCATGCCATTTCTGGAGATGGTAAAGGCATAAAGATGCAATCCAATTGTTATATCCTCACTCTCCAAGAAGAAAAACCTAAAAAGGTTGAGAGGTTGGTGGGAGGGGAGTCGAGTAGTAAAAATTTACAATACAGATGGAACGTTATGATGAGTACATAACTTCTTTATCTGACATTGTCAATTGTCATGCTATCCTTGACTTATGGGACAGAGTGTTCAGCTACTTAGAACCCGGAGTGGACTCAAGGAAAGATATTCCTGTGTACCATTGTTCTAAAAAATGCTCTATTCCTGGACACCAGGTCCAGCTGATAATGTGAGATAAAATTGTGAGGGGAAGCCCAAGCTGCTGCTGAGCAAACATCATCCATGGAAGTTCTTAAGTGGAAGACTGAAGAAGTAGCTACAGCTCTGGTAGAATGAGCCCATACCTTGAACACCATTCCTTACTTGTTATAAATAAAGGAGATACAGTTATAGTACGCCATTTAGCCAAAATGACTTTAGCAGCAGGTGCGCCCAACTTCAATCCAGCAAAATAAATAAATAGTTGATCAGTTTTTCTGATATTCTTTGTCCTATGACGGTAAAAACATAATTGACTATGAACATCTAGCAAATTAAGTAAATAGTCTCCTTTGCTGGAATAATTCAGGAAGAATACTGGAAAATTAATACATTGATTGACGTTGACTTGTGAAACTACCTTGGGCAAAAAGGATGCATTAGTTCATAAAGATGCTCTGTCCTTATGAAAAATTAGATATGCAGACAATGCCTGAATTTCCAAAAATTCATCTGGTGGATGTGATGGCAACTAAAAAGGTCTTCTAAGACAAAAATATTATGTTACAATCATTTGCAAGCTCAAAGGGTGGTAGAATCAAGGACTGCAGTACCAGATTGAGGTCCACGGTGGCGTGGGATCTTTAAATGTTTTAAGAAGGATTGTGCTACGCAAAACGGCTTTACACAGTTTGAGAGAGGCTTGTGAGCGGACATCAAATCCACTGTGAAGATTAGAAATCACCGCTAATTGAACTCTCACCATTGAAGCACTAGCCCCCTGACTGAAAAGCTGTGTCAATAACTTTAGTACATGATCAATTGGTGCCGAAAGAAGATCTATGTCCTTCTGTGCAGACCAATGCACAAATCTTTTTCACTTACTAACGTATAGTTTTCTAGTGGAAGGCTTAAGGGAAGATGGCAAGATGTGACGCAGAGGGGAAGACAGCATGGAATGTCTGGTTATTACTGGAATTGGAGAAACCAAGCTATCAGCTTGAGACTTGTAAGATCCGGATGTGTCATGCCCGTCGGATGAGACAAGAGGCCCAGAACTCGGTCCAGAATCCAAGGCTAGTAAACTAAGTGAGGTCACAGAAAGGGAAACCAAATCTGTAGAGGCCAAAATTGAGCAATGAGGATAACTCTGACCTTCAACCTGGCAACTCTCTAAAGGAATTTTGAGATTAAATGAATTGGGGGAAATGTGTAAAGCAATCTTGAGGGGGTGGCCAATCATGGAGTATAGCATCCCTTGGGGACTCACCCTGTGGGGGAATCAGGGCACAGTAGCTGCTGCACTTGTTTAGGAGGGATGCAAAAAGTCATAGCAAGACCAGCCCCATTTGTGGAAGACTTGTTCTGCCACTTTCTGATTGAGGGACCACTCCTGAGGTAATAATATGCACCTGCTCCAGCTTGTCTGCTAGCATGTTGGATTTCCCTGGAATATACATTGATAACAGGACGTGGTTGGAAGATATTTCTCATTGCCACTCCCTTAGCGCTTCTCGACAGTGTATGACCCAATTCCTCCTTTTTTGCTGAAATACCAAACCACTGGTACATTGTACATTTGAATCGCAATCTTTCCTGATGGGAGAGTATCCTGAAAGGCTTGCAATGTTAAAAGCACCGCTCTCAACTCCAGAATGTTGATATGCAAATTGGCCTCTTTGGGCGACCATATGCCTTCGACTGTCTTTCCCAGGTAATGCCCCCCCCCATCTGGGAAGCATCCATGGTCACTATGGCCTTGGGCTGTGAGAGGACACATGGCTGACCCTGCAATACCTGGTCCGACTGGATCCACCATATCAGACTTTTCTTGCAAGAGTACGTAATTTGTACTGGGGCTGATAAGCGTAGATGAAGAATTGACAACTGAGATGCAAGCATCCACTGGAGAATTCTCATGTAAAACCTGGCCAGTGGAACAAGGGTTACCGCTGCCACTAATCCCAGAGCTTGTAATACTAAGCGGGCTGTGGGAAGGTAAACAGACTCCTGACACAGAGCAGGGGATACAGAACCTGAGGGAATAGGACCAGTCTGTGTCATGGAAGTTGACAGGGCTCTCTCCAGAGACCTAAAGGCCGACCTTCCTCCAGAGGGATTAGAAAACTGATCTGAAAGGCTAGCTTTCTGATCCCTAGTTCTGCCTTACTTTGAGGAAAGCTGCCCCGAGCCAGAAGTGAGAACCAAACTAACCCTTGTCGAAGGTCCAAAGCCCACAGAGTCGTCTGAAACACCTCAGATCATTCAGGGTAGAAACCGCTCAGAGAGGTCTCCGGATCCAATAGCACAGAGGAGCTCAGTGCAAACTTCTGATCAGAGGATACAGCAATCTTCGGACCTGAAAAAGACTGTCCTGGACGACTCGGATCCAAGGGCATCAAAACCACAGAGGGAGCCAGAGGAGGAAGAGTCAAAGGGGGAGTCTTAGAGACAAGGACTTCCTGACCTGAAGTGGTAGGAGCCAAAACAACCACCGTGAGGCTCTGCACCGACAGCATCTGTCTCACTACCCTCTCCACATCTTCTACTATGAGACTCCTAGAAGAAGCTTGGAGAGGATTTAGACAATTTTTTTCATAATTCTCCAGAAAGGGCATCACCAAAGGAAGACAGTAGCAGTCCTTTTAAGATTAACTTATTTCTGCACTCTACCAAGGCACAAGGGTTAAAGGCATGGCAGATCGCACAATTTTCCTGTAAGTGAAGGGTTCTAGACAGTAGACGCTAAGAGTGTGGGCGTCAGAAAAAGGAAACTTCTAGCCACATTTCCTGCACTTTTTAAATCCTGCTGGAATTTTTTCCTTCTCAGCCATGACAGCAAATTAACCACATCAACAAGGATAAAACAAGAAAGCTGAAAATATCTATACAAGTTTGAACTAAACAAAAAAGGTAAGGAAAACCTTAAAAGCAGATATATTTATTTATTGACATTTGTTGACCAGGAAAGTCCACTGGGCTTGGGACCCATTTTCAGTGGAGGCCCAGGGAGAAAAACTCCAAGTTACATGAAAATCATTACATGAACTAGTAAGGAAATAATTACTTATACAGCAAGTGAAATAATGAAATCTATCTACAGAGTACATACTTGTAAAAAGGCACAATACAGTAACAATGGAAGATTAGCATGTAGGAACATTAAACAGTTAGAAATACTTAACAATACAGCTCAAATTAATCCATTAGAAATATTTAACAATACAGCTCAATTTTTTTTGGGGGGGGTAGGAAAAGAGAAATGTAAGCTTAGTGAGAAAGTAGAATTACAGAGTTAAACTTAAAGGTAGGATAGATACAGTTAGAATCTTATAGCTAGGTGGTGGGAATATGTAGATTATAGGTGGTATGTATTTAATGATAGTATTAAAAGTAGAAAGTGGCAGAAGAGAAAATGTGTTAAAATAGTTGTATAGATGTGTGGAGTAGGATAATAAAGATTAGGGATAACTCATATGGTATAACAGTATACATGTACACAAGTATATTTGCTATGTGAAACAGTTTTGCTAGATTAAGGAGGCTGTGGACATGTGTTGCATGTGCAGCTGGGGTTATAAGTGAGATGTTGTTTTAGTTTTCTTTTAAAGGAGATTATGTTGTCTAATTCTGTAACTGATGGGAGGACGTTCCACAGCTTAGTTATGGAATGGGAATAAAGGCAACTACCTGTTTTTACTAGGTCTTGATACTTTAAGTAGGTGTTTGTTAAGAGCATAGATTTTTGGATGGGATGTAAGGTTCAATCATATTTTTCAGGGAAGGGCAAAACTCGGGTTTATAAATGAGTTTATGGGCAAAGGTAAGTTGTGTGTAATGTAGGTAATGTGCACATTCTAGCCAGTTTAGTTCTCTAGTGGCCTGGCAATGGCAGGTGCAATTTGGTTGGGCCGATGCGAATTTTGCAATCTTATAACAACAGGACTGCAGTTTGTGTTGCAAAGAGTTGTGGAGATTGGTTAAGACAGGAGACCCATAGAATAAGGTTGGAAGGAGAAGACTTTCTGAAAGTTTTATTCAGATGGATTTGTCTGTATTGTTTGTTTCTGTAAAGTTTGCCTAATTTGAAGTGAGTCTTTTTTATTGCATTATTAATATGCAAGTCAAAACTAAGTTTGCGGTCAATAGTAATTCCGAGCAGTTTGGCTCGATTTACTAACTATTTGGGTTTTGTTTATGGAGAATATAGTAAAGTCTGTGGGAACAAGCTTAGATGCAAAGAGGAGTAATTTAGATTTATGAGGGTTAAGTAATAGCGGTGATTGGTTTAGCCAGAGTTCTATGGACGTAAAGGCTTTTTGTGTTAACATTAGGAGGGCAAAGAAGTTACTGGAGGTACAGATTATGGTTGAATCGTCTGCATATTGTATGGTAGATTAGTCAGAGGGAACTCTATGTAGGTCATTTATAAAATGTTGAACAGTAGGGGGTCCTAAGACTGATCCCTGGGGCACTCCTATGTTACTTGGAAGAAAGTTAGAGAGGTTATTCTGCCATTTTACAGATGGATATCTGTTTTCCAAGTAGCTAGTGAACTAGGTTAGGGTGGCATCAGAGCATCCTAGCGATTGCAGTTGCTGGATAGGTTTAATATGGGAGACTGTGCTGAATGCTTTTGAGAGATCCAGGAACAGGACTGATGTAAGTAGGTTACTATCTAGATTAAATTTGTGAAGGAAAATAAGGCAGTAATGGTACAGTGAGATGATCGAAAACCATGTTGTGAAGGGGATAGAAGGTTGTTGCTGGTTAGATATTCAACCAGTTGTTTGTGGATGCACTTTTCCATTATTTTAGATAGAGGGGACAGTATGGAAATGGGTCTAAAATTAGATAGGTCATGAGAGTTTCCACCTTTATGAAGTGGGGTGACTGATTTTTTCCAGAGCTGGGGGACTGTGCGTTCTGCAAGTGATCGGTTTATAAGGACACTTACTGGGAAACCTATTGCCTTAGCAATGATTTTGAGGTATTCTGGGGGGAGATTATCAGTGGATAAGGAGCCTGGTTTCAATTTGCTAAGTAATGTTTGTATTTGAGAGGTTGCTACAGGTTGGAAGTTAAAGGATGGTATGGAGCTGATATTGCCTTGAGGTATGGTGGATGGGTTAATGGGGGTTGGGGTACTGCCTGCATTTATTAATGTAAGGATAGTATCAATAAAGTTTTTATTAAATATTTTAATGATTTCAACTGAGCTTTGTCTGGAAATGGAGATGGGTTTTGGGTGCTGCCAGGACTTATTAATGAGTTGACAGACTTCCAAAAAAGTCTGGGAATATTACTGTGGGTGTTTATTTGTTGAGAGAATTAAGTCTTTGTTCTGATTAATGGCCTATTTTGCTTTGTTTCTAAGTATTTTAAAGGCGATTTGGCTGGGTGGGTTCTTATCTTTTCTCCATTTGTGCCATGCTCAGTCTCTATTAATCAGTAGTTGTTTGGTTGACTTAGCCAAGGAGCATGGTTATGTTTAACTCTCTTTTTTCTTAAGGGAGGGCTATGGAGTTAAGGGTATCTAGAAAGACAGTACTGAAGTAATGTACTGCGTCATCTAAGGGAAGATATTTCAATGGGTTCCAGTTTAGTGTTTGGAATAGGTTGCAAAAGTAAGATTGGCTAAAACTGACTAGATTTCTGATATTTGTATGAATGAATGCTTGGGGTGGAGGCTGACAGTCGGTGCATCAGGGCTGGTAAGTGGTCGCTTAGGGTGTTGGGACTAGAGTAGTATTGTGGGTGGGATACTAATATCCAGTCTAAGATGGATTCAGGGTGATTGTTGTGTGTGTTGGGGTTTGTATAAGTTGTGTAAATTTGAACAAATTGATGGAGTTGGTGGAGTTGTTTGCTGTTAGTTTAAGCCAATTTATATTAGTGTCACCAAGGATGACTGTTTCATTTGAGATGTAGTGGTTAAACCATGATGGGAAGTCTTCCACAGTGTTGGGATATTGGGACCTGGAGGAATACAGATAGTGGCAATAGATATTTGTTTATGGTTGTTGGAAAATAGTGACGCTAATAGGATTTTCATATTATTAAAGGTGGGAACTATTTTTGGGTGGGGTATTATGTTTAAGTGGTTATGGTATATTAATGATAGGCCTCCCCCTTCCTTATGAAGTCTATCTTTTCGTAATATCCGATATCCAGGGGGAAGTATTTCTAAGTCTGATATTTGGGGTTTGAGCCAGGTTTCTGTTAGAGCAACTATATCAGGTGTATACTGTGTAAGCCATGCATGGAAGTCAGATACTTTGTTGCAGATACTACGGATGTTTAACGTCACAATCCAAAGGTCTTTTGGTGTTTTTACTGCGAGTGATGTACAGTTGTTAATATGTTGGGTGGAAGACGGTCAACATATCTCCACTTTGGCATAATAATGTGAAGATAGTGGTTTGGATTGTGGATGAAATGTAGTTAAGTATGGGGTATGTGTATGAGATGTATAATTGTTTAATTTTAGGTACATTAAAATGTAGTTTGGTCTTGAAAGTGGTGGCGTGTCTGTGATTGAAGAGTGATGGTGACATAACAGAGTAACTATTTTGGGATGAGTTATGGTATACGTATGCTGTAGTTTTTGTTGGGGTTAGTTGGTGTAGTGTGGTATTGTAAGAAGTGAGGTGGTAGAGTTAGAGAGTGTGCATGCTGTGAGATGTAGGAGGGTTTTAGCTGTTTTGGGTGTGAGAGGTGATGAACTCAGGGAGGCTTAGAGCCTATGAGGAGTTTGGAAGGAGTGGCCTATGATGTATAAAACTAGAGATAGTGGGGGTGTGAGGGAATTGGGGCCAGGGTAGGGGAGCAGAGTGAACGAAGCAAACTGATAGACACTTTTTTTTTTGTTAAGCAGAAGAAAAAAGGGGAAAGGGACTACCTCCAAAGGTAGTAAGGCTACAGTAAGGGAAAGAGAAAGGGAAAATACAGAGATTCTAACTATAGTATCTGAAGTACACTAGTACAAGAGTTGAAAAACAGAAGACAAAATATACAGAAAGCCAAAAAAAAAGCCAAATCACACATCTAATTTCAAAGCTTCTGAATGAAATAACCACGTCTTTCACCTAACAGCAGCAGACAAGATCTGAGGTAATGGGGAGGATGCATTATGGGTAAAGGAGAAGCTCAAGAGTTTTGGATTGCCAAGAGGTTTTACAAACTGCTGAGTCAGAACAGACGGCCTCAGATCAGAACCTATTAGTCGAGGACAGAATGAAAACTGACATCAGATGCCTAGGATACGGAGGCGGCTGAAAATGCTTTGGATCCAAAATCATTCCATGTTTCAGTAATAAGACTCATGTCTGTCAGATCCAAAGGCTTAGCATCTGATGCAGAAGTAACAGCAGACCTGCTGGATCTGAGAACTTAGGATATGAAAGGAGCCCTAGGGAACTCTGGATTTGTAACTGTCTGAAGATAAAAATTATGTCTGCTAGATCTGAATAAACATAGGATCCAATGACAGGAGTTGAACCTGTATCCGAGAAGGATTTAAAATTCGGAGATCTTAGAGATATCAGATCTGAGGTGTCTGGATCCGAACCTTTCAATATTAATTTATATCTTCTTTTGTTCAGGTTCTGAAGAACTGTGTGGTCACAACCAATGACAATCAGATCAGATATAGCTTCAGATGTAGTTTTTGTACTTTCTTTTCGGTTCTGAAGAAGCACGGACTAGAGAAGCTGAGAAACTAGACCTTTTGACAGGTCCTTACATTTTGTATGCAGGCTGAGCCACATCAATGGCTTTGGAAAAAAGATGTCAGTAAAGCCTTGAACAAGAAGTTATGTACTCACCATAACGTTCGATGTATGTAGTCCATCTCGCCTCACATTCTTACCCGTGGGTTCGGAGCCGAATGTCGGCTCTGACTCGGCCATACTTTTTAGCTCGAAGTCTTTCTATTGGCTGGGCTAAGATGGTATCCCATGCTGCACTGCTCTCTATCCCCAGATCGAGTTTGCTGCGAGCACCAGCACTCATTCTCCATGCATAACACCTAAGGAAAGGAAGAACAAACCAAGAATGAAGGGAGCTCTGAAACCAGACCTAACCTCCAGATCCTCCAGGATGGGGGAAGGAGGGGGGGGTAAGAAAGAATGTGAGGCGAGATGGACTACATACATCGAACGTTATGGTGAGTACATAACTTCTTGATGTTATGTAGTCCAATCTCGCCTACATTCTTACCCGTGGGACAGCGTCCCCAGCACCTAAATCCTGGAAGGCTCAGTGGAAAATACTCCTGAGCACTGTGGAACCAAAGGAAGACCTGCCCCTAGATACCACATCTAACTTGTAATGAGTAACAAAGGTGCGAGGAGATGCCCAAGTAGCCGCAGCACAAATATCATCCATAGACAATCTGGCCTGAAAAGCTGTAGATGTAGATACAGACCGAGTAGAGTGAGCCTTCACCCGGAACAGTAAATCTTTTCCCCCTGAAGTATAAATGAAAGAAATACAACTGGAAATCCACCTGGACAACGTGACTTTGGAAACAGGAGACCCAATTCTGTTTTCCGAAAATGAAACAAACAACTGATGAGATTTTCTGAGGTTTTTGCAAATAAAAACGTAATTGTCTGTCCACATCCAACTGATAATTTGAATTCTGCCTTGTTTGAGAACTGAGGAAAAAACACTGGCAATTCAATAGATTGGTTTAGGTTACTGACTGACGCTACTTTGGGAAGAAAGGAGGGGTTTGGTATGAGAGAAACCCTGTCCTTATGAAAAATCAAATAAGGGGGTTTGATTGATAAAGCTTGAAGCTCCAAAACGTGTCTGGCTGATGTGATGGCTACCAAAAAGACAGTCTTCCAAGTTAAGAATTTTAAATCGCAAGTGGCTGCAGGCTCAAAGGGGAGTGAAGTAAGACCCTGTAGAACAAAGAGTCCCAAGGCATAACAGGTTCAGATACCGGAGGACAAAGTAACAAAGTACCCTTCAGATAAGCCTTACAGAGCCTATATGCCATCAGACTAGGTTCGTCTGCGACATGAAAGGTAGAAATCGCCACCAATTGGACTTTAATGGTTGCAGCCGCTGAACCCTGGTTAAAGAGCATTGACAAGAACTCCAATACAGACGAAATTGGAGCTGTGTAAGGGTCAATCTTTTTGGCATGCGCCCAGATTGAAAACCTCTTCCATTTGCTATAATAAATCTTCCTGATCGAGGGCTTATGAGAGGACGATAAAAAATATGAACCACCTCCGGTGAAAATTGATGAAGCCTAACTAATGGCGGAAGTGGAGTAGCCAGGCTGTCAACCGGAGAGTCCGAAGAGAGGGATGAAGCTGCCCTGACATGTGCGTCAATAAGTCTGGTTGTGGGTCCAGAATCCAAGGAGCGTCCATGAGATAGGGATGGAGAAAGGGGAACCAAATTTGACGAGGCCAGTGTGGGGCAATCAGAATCACTTTGCTTCCCAAGGATTGCGCTTTCTGAATAACCTTTGACAGCAAGGGGACCAGAGGGGAAGGCATATAGTAGACCAGAGGACCAATCATGGACTAGAGCGTCCCTGGGTGACTCCCCCTGAGGGGGGATCAGTGTGAAGTAGCTGCTGCATTTGGCATTGAGGGGGCTGGCAAAAAGGTCGCAGCAAGGCTGACCCCACCTGCGGAAGATCTGCTCCGCAACTTGACAGTTCAGGGACCACTCATAAGGCATCAGAAAAGCTCTGCTTAGCCTGTCTGCGATCACAATGGACTTCCCCAGAATGTGCGTTGTCTCCAGAAAACATTGGGAAGACACTGCCCACTGCCACACTCGCATGGCCTCTCTGCAAAGGGGATAAGACTTAGTTCCTCCCTGCTTGTTCAGATACCACACCACTGACATATTGTCAGAGTAGATTGTAATAGTCCCGAGAGGAAGAGAACTCTGAAGTGCTTGCAGTGCTAGTAGCACAGCTCTCATCTCCAGGACATTGATATGCAGATGCATCTTGTGCTCTTGCCATGTGTCTTGGACTGTCCTGCCTACATCATGCCCCCCCACCCCATCTGGGAGGCATCCATGGTCACCGCTGCAACCGGGTGCGCAGGAACGAAGGGCTTTCCCGCACTGAGGTTGTCGGTGCGAAGCAACCAACTGAGATCCTGTTTGCACCTGTCTGAGTAGAATAGGGTGAGAAAGTGGAAGATATTGAAGAGACCACTGGGCGAAGAGTAGCCACTGAAGGAGCCTCATATGTAACCTTGCCAGAGGGACTAACATAATTGTAGCAGCCATTGTCCCCAACAACTGGGAGGACCCATCTTGCCTTCACTCTTCTCAGAGGGAGTAAGGCGTAAACCTGTTGTTGTAGGACTCTTGATTCTTTCTTGTGGTAGAAATGCCCACATGAGGACAGTGTCTAATTCGGCACCTATAAAAGTGACACACTGTGAGGGCAACAAGGCAGATTTTTCCCAGTTCAATGTGATGCCCAACTGTTGACATAGGTTGATAGTAGCGTCCTTGGTCTGAAGTAGTAGATGCCTGGTGGTGGCAGTAAGGAGCCAGTCGTCTAGCTACGGAAACACTTGGAATCCCTGACGTCTCAAGTGAGCAGTCACCACTACCATGCATTTGGTAAACACCCTGGGGGCATTGTTGAGACCAAAGGGCAGGGCTCGAAACTGAAAGTGACTAGCTCCCAGCCGGAAGCGTAGGTGACTTCTGGATGCCCTGTCCATCTTTATGTGGTAGTAAGCATCCTTGAGGTCGATGGAGCACATCCACACTTCTTTTCCCAACAATGGGAGAATAGACTGCAATGTGACCATTTGGAACTTGGACTTTTGCACATGGGTGTTCAATCGGCTGATATCCAAAATGGGTCTCAGGTTCCCTGTCTTTTTCGGCAGCAAAAAGAATCTGGAATAAGTCCCTACTCCGATCTGGTCTGTGGGAACATGTTGGATGGCTCCTTTTTCTAGCAGCTTTGAAACTTCTGAAGCTGTGTAATCCCTTTGACTGGGTGGAACATCTGGGATTTTCTTGATTGGAGGGGGATTTGACGAGAAGGGAATGACATCCTCCGGAAATTATTCATAGAACACATTGGTCCTGGGTGAAGATCTTGCCAGGCCTCCGGGTATAATGAGATTCGACCCCCGACTGGCTCCGGAAACACACAGTCGGGCCTCCCATCAGGAGCGGTGGTAGGGAGACCCGAGACAGGAATCAAGCTTCCCCACGCCGAAGTACCGAGAGGGAGACTAGGAGCCGAGAGGTGTCCCAAAGCGTCTCCCTCAGGTCCGACCAAAGAATCCTGAGTTGTGAGGGCCTCCTCTGCCCCCTAGGGCGGCGTCTCCCTGAATAACCACCCCTCCCCTGCCTCTCGAGGAGGGCTCACCTTGTGCACCAGGAAAAAAACTCTGACTTTTTGAACCACATTTTGCCATCCCTCTGGGCCTTGGGATAACACTTAGAGGGAAGGGGAAAATGGACTCCTATGGCAGACAGAGTTTTTCCCTCCTGCTCGCACCTAGTGAGAGTGTCTTTCACCTTGGTTCTGAACAAAGAGGAGCCATCAAACGGGGCATCGGTGAATGAAGACTTGAAGGCCTCCGCGAAATGACAAAGGCGCATCCACGCCTGCCTCCTAAGAGCAACTCCTGAACTTGCTGCCCTACTCGCTCCCTTGGCTACGTAGGAGATTAGCCTCATGGAGGAGTTTGCAACAGAACTGAGGGTAGACATCTGAGCGTTGACCTTCTGGGCCACTGCCTCAGAAACGTTACCCATGAGAGTATCTCCAAGCTCCTTGAGGAGATCTCTCTGGAGCCGTGTAAAGTGTGATATGTAATTCAGTGATCATAAGGTAAAGGTCGCTGAAGAAAATGTACGCTTCCCATACCGGCCCATAGTCCTAGACTCCTTGTTAGGGGGATGGACGGTGGAAGAAGCCTCAGCTAATTCCTTCTGGGTGGCAGCTGCCACCACCATGACATCCACAGGGACTCCCTTAGGCAGAAATTCCTGATCAGGACGAGCAAACAAAAATTTATTGGGTCTCCTGGGGACTGATTCCACAGAGTCAGGGGTTTCCCACACCCTTCGACAAACCAAATCCAGAAGCTCGAAGGGTGGAGATACCCAGGAGGCTGAGGGCTGAGCACCAAAGGCCTAGACTGACTCCTCCTCGGAGGGGTCTTTGGATGGCCAGTCACCTCTTTGCTTCAAAATCTCTAGGATGTCAGACAAAGAAACATCTTCAGAGGATGACTTAGGGGACCCCTCCGATTCCTCGAGGTCGGTGTCTGATGTGAGAGACTCATCCTGGGAATATATGTGTTTCTTCTTACACATTTTCTTTCTGGGTGGCACCTCAGGCAAAAACTCTGAGGGGCCCTCAGAAATATGGGGACCACTCGTGGGGGTACCCTGAGGCCTTGGGGCTCCACTGTCCAGAGATAGATGGCGATCAGAGACCTGCACCGGTGTTGTAGGGGACAGAATGACCAATCCGTATGATGCCGCTGACGATCTGGCCAGCGCGCTCCACATGGCCTCGAAGGCTAGTCCTCCCATATCCGAAGAACGACCAGCCTCCGAGGCAGAGACAGGAGTCAGGCTTCCCTGCGCCGAAGTGCCGAGAGGTGTCCCGAAGCCTCTCCCTCAGGTCCGACCAAAGAATCCTGAGTCCTGACACCCGTGGACGGCACCAACAGGGTAGGAGCTGACGTAGGAACTGATAAGACAGGAGGGGCTGTCGGAACCGACCTAGGGACATCACACGGAGCCGAGCACTCTGGCTCCGAAAGATGAGATGTGCTCGGAGAAGGAAGTATCGTGGCAGGTTGAGAGACTGGCTCTGGAGCCGACTGGGTCAGAGCAGAGAACAATTTTGCCAGTACCGGTGACTGAAGAAGTCTCTGCACCACTCTATCGACATCCACATCTGATAAAGTCCTGGAAGATTTGGAGGATAGGGAAGGAGATCGAGACCTGCTCTCTGAAGGGGACCTGTGAGGAGGGGATACTGGCCTAATGCTAGGTGACCGGCTCCGAACAGGCACCCAAGAAAATTGGAGCCGAAGCAGGTTCCATAACCATTGACACTTCCTGCGGCCCCGAGGACAATGGAGCCGAGGATGTTGATGCAGACTTTGCTATTTTCTCCGGTGGCTCACAGGAGACTGATGGAGCCGGAGATCGCTTTTTTGCTTTTGAAGATTTAGCCTTAGAGCTTGAATCACTCTCCAGACCCTCCTCAAAGGAGGGTTTCAGAAGTCCCTTCAAAATCAATTTGTTCTTCCTTTCCTGAAGCACACGCGGTCTAAAGGCACGACAGAAACTGCACGATTCCTGGTGATGAATCGCTCCCAGACAGTACACACAAACCAAGTGTCCATCCATAATGGACATTTTATAACTGCATTTGGAGCACTTCTTGAAGCCCGAGGGCTTATGCTCCTTAGTATCTTTGGACATAGTTGACCAACAAGTAACTCACTGAAAAAAATAGACTAACGGTCAAAAAAGTTACAAGTGTGGGAACAAGCCAAACAAAAGACAGAACACCACAAAGATCTCCAATTCAAATGATCCTCAGACATGAATACAAGGGGGGAGGACTAATTCCTCTAATTTAAACGGTTTTAGTCCACAGGAAAACTGAAGCACACAAGGAAAGCAAAGGGACAGACTAGGTCCTCTAACTGAAACGGGCCTAGCCTGTTGGAAACAGCTAGTGGGATACCACAGAATACGTAATCAAGAAAAACACAACTTTTCCACAATATAGACAAGGACACACACAACAGCTATTAAAATAGTTTTTTTGCAAAAAAAATTCTGATACAAGAAGAAAAAGGGTACTTAGCCACAGCCAAGAGCGAGACCATGTCTGAGCTACACGATCGGCAAACGAGATCTGGGGATAGAGAGCGGTGCAGCATGGGATACCATCTTAGCCCAGCCAATAGAAAGACTTTGAGCTAAAAAGTATGGCCGAATCAGAGCAGACATTCGGCTCCAAACCCACGGGAAAGAATGTAGGCAAGATTGGACTATATAACATCATCAGTTTTTTCTTTCCTATCAACAGAAACGTGTGATAAAAACTGCAGTCCTAAGCAATATTACCAAGGTTGTAGCAATGAAATTTAAAGAGCTACAGTAAATGTTGTATATGAAAGAAATATTGATATTAATAAAACACTAACACCAAAACAGAAAAATAAATCTGTATAATAAACGTTCACAATAATGGAAAAAAAATGGCTGGTAAAAGACAAAAAAAGCTTTGGGATTTTACTCCATTTCAGATTTTCTGCAATTACAGTTATAAAACAGTTCAAAAGGTAAAGAGAAGGAAATTTTTTCCCGAAAGTAAAGGAGAAAAGTCGATAAACTCTACTTCACATTAAAATTGTAGTAGTAGTAATTAAAAGAAAAAATAAGACATAACTTCTTTCACAGAAAATTCGAGAGTTGAAGGCGACCGCATCTGAACTCGAACATGATCAGAGAGATGTTAGGAGTGTTGCACCATGGGTAGGGAAGGAGCTAGAGAGTTTGTTGGTGGCCACAAGCTGGAATTAATGGCCAAGTCAGATCTGAGTATCGGATTTACACCCACACATTGCAGAACAATGAAAACTGACATCAGATCACTGGCTGCTTCAAGGCTGATTATTTCTGAAAGCATGCGAGTTGTTTTCACATATTGGTGTGAACAGACACCAAGTAGTGTAATTAGAAGCACAGGCAATGACGTGTCTTATTATGGATAACCTCAGTTTCAGGTTAATTAGGGCCTGAGTTAGCAGCTGTCCATTTGGCACAAATATTCCTATTACAGTTGTATGTTCTTGTATTAAATTAACAGTTTATGGGGGTGTTCAGGAGTGGGTTTTTATTAAAACAAAAAGACTTGTAAAATTTAATAAAGGTTCCAGTGTTAAGAAAAAAAAAAACAGTATAAAGGATTACCCTGCCAAACATTAATAGGTGCATGTACCACAAAAGCTGGAAAAAGGCATTTAAAAAAACTGATGTGAATAATGACTTCTTACCACGGTGGCGACAATTTCCATTTTATCTTGGAAAGGGAATGGGCTCTTGGTACAGACAAAAGAGGAAAGAATATTCACTGATATTAAGGAATGAGGCATGCAAACAGCAATGCTACAGGAAACACTTTTGTAGAGAACTGGGAATGTGAGTTTGATAAAGAAAATATTTCAGGATGAAATTCTGCAGAATTTCACGGATGAAGGGAAAGATGAGTACATATATTAACTGCTACTGGAGCTTCAAGTAGTGGCAGGAGAAAAAAAAGTAAATGGCAGATTTGTTGTAGTAACGGGATTCTGGCAAGGGATAGGATTACACTGGCACGTTTTTATATTCCACCTAAAACTGCTATTACAGAGCTTAAAAATTTGGGAGAAATAATCTGCTTTCAGCAGGGAATATTACTTGCAGCAAGGACTTGAAATTTTGATTTGCAACAATGAGGATGTAGCAGGGGGCCTACAAGGGAAAATATAACAAAAGGGGAGATTTCTGAAGAAATTTATGAAAATATTTGGTATGAAAGATGTGAATTCAGCAATACTAACCCAGAAAAAATGTAATTATTTTTAACCAAGGTATAATAACTGGGCTAGACTATACAAATTATATTTCACTGGACCATGGGCATTTAATTGAGAACATTGACACACATCCAATAACTATTTCAGATTATGTGTCAATAATTACTACAATAAAAATGCAGGGTAATGAAGTAAAGCTGAGACACTAGCATTTCACCACCTAACTGTTAAAAAAAGGAATTTATGGAATGGGTAATGGAAATTAATGGAGTTATTAGAGAAGACAGAGTACTCCAGAAGTTATAGCTAGTGAGTGGGCTAAAAGAAAAAAAGTGAAGTTTAAAAATACAGTAGCATTAAAAGAAAAAGATCAGATCAAGAAGTAAGAATTTTTCAAAGGGGCTGACACAGGTTAAAGTATTATGAAATAATTGGAATCTTACAGAACAAGAGATCTACTGCACAGACTAACGAGAAAATAAGGGAGTACCTGGATAATATGCATGAGTTCAGAAAGATTGCTGACAAGCAACTGTTTTTGATAGCAACTCCACAGCACAAAAACTGTTGGTACAACTTGGGCAACAGAAAGTAGAAAGGGTTGCTGCCAAACCTAGGGAGCCTACAACAAGAAAAATAACCAGAGATCCTCTACAGAAGTTAGATACATTTTGGAAATTTTATGAAAATCTGTATAAAGCAGAAAACTGGGGATATCAAGAAAGCACAAATGTAAATGTTTATGGAAGACTTAAGTAAGCCAAGGTCACATGCAGATGAGGTTCAACAAATAACTGTTAAGGTAAGAGGAGATGACATAAAAAAAAATTTTTTATATAATCAATCAGCAAGAAAGGCTCTAGGAACAGATGGTATTCCGATGGAAGTTTGGAAACCAGGAGGGAAGAAAGTGATAAAGATCTGAAGTTATTTTAATAGTACTTTAAAAAGGAGGGGAGGCATCCAGAAAAAAAAGCTGTGGTGACTTATACCTAAAGACGGTGTAGACCCATCTGATCCAGCTTCATATAGGCCCAAGTGTTTATGTCTATAATAGTTAAAAGAATAGCAAAGGTAATGCCAAAATTGATATGGACCAATGTGGTTTTGTGGAGGAAAGGCAAACATTTGACAACATTAATAAAACAATGATGATCCATAGGGATGAAGAATATTAAAATACTGCTGTTTGTGGTGGGTCTTGACGCAGAGAAAGCATTTGATAGGGTACGTTTGGATTTTATGAGTGGGGCAATGGAAGTATTTCTATTTCTTAATAGTAACGCTACTTAGAAAAATATATAGGGGATAGGAGGTAAAAATCAAAGCTGTAGAGTTCCTCCCAGATGAGTTGTGTCTGAACAGAGGAACCAGGCAGGAGTGTTCTAAATATAATACAAACAACAAAGGAGAAAGAAAACTGCTGGCAAAGAAAATAAGGAACTTGGAAATTCAAGGATATAATAATTGGTTTGGTGTTCAAGAAAAGTTGTTTTTATTTGCAGATAACATTTTTTAGTTTCTTCAGCATCTTTTAATACTTCCAGAAGTCAAAAAGGTAGGGGGTGGAGGGAGGACTGTTGAAGTTTGAAAATGCATAACCTAGATGGAACATTATGGTGAGTGCACAACTTCTTTATCTGATGTTCTCATTTTCATAATTCAACTGTTGGGACAGAGTCCCCAGCTACCTAAATCCCAGGAGGACTCTAAAGAAAATTTCTGAGCACTCCTGAACCAAAGGCTGCTCTTCCCGTAGAAACCAGATTCAATGTGTAATGAGAAATAAAGGTATGAGGATTAGCCCAAGCTAAGGCTGCACAAACATCATCCAATGAAGATCTGGATAAAAATGCTGAGGAAGTTGCCATAGATTTGGGTGCAATGTGCTTTTGGCAAAGACAAACTCAATTTACTATAGACAAAGATAATAAAAAGAAGTTATATACTTACCATAACATTGCATTTGTGTTGTCCATTTTCATTCTTCCTCAAAATAATGGGATCAGATCCCATCTGACAAGCATTATACTAGCTTGTGGCCTCCAACAAACTCTCGAGCTCCTGCCCTACCCATAATGCACCACCCCTAACCTCTCTCAGACCTTGCTTGCAGCTTGACAGGAAGACTATAAAAAATGCCACAACTGGAGTTCAACACAAAGGACATAGTTGTCCTTGACGTGTCTCATTCCTCCAGAAGTCGGTTATGAAAAAATGGAGGGGGATGGTGAGTGGAGAGTTGAAGAATGAAAATGGACAACACAGATGGAATGTTATAAGTACATAACTTCATTTGATGTTGTCAATTTTCATTCATTCAACTAATGGGACACTGTCCCCAGCTACCTAAATTCCTGGGTGGACTCTAAGGAAGGATATTCCTCAGTACAGTTGAGCCAAAGGCTGCTTTTCCCCTTGAAACCAGATCCAATTTGTAATGAGTGATTAAGGTATGAGGATTTGACCAAGTTGCAGCTGCCCATATATAATCCAGTAGGGTCTACATTATGTAGTCGAAGGAACTAAAAGTCAACTACCTTTTCATCGACACATGTCGAACTTGCACTTGAGCGAACGGCCACATCATAGATTTTTTTCCAAAGGAAAAAAATCGGTTGGCCATTGTTTTAAATCTGCCCTTTTCCACACTGTAGTGCGATCTCGGAGTTAGTATATTTAGTTAGGGGGGTGTGGGGGGTACAGCCCCCCACTTCATAGTGTTTGTTATATTATGTCGTGGGTAGTTGGCCTACCAATTCGATGTAGCTGTTCGCTCAAGTGCAGGTTTGACACGTGTCGATGAAAGGGTAGTTGACTTTTAGTTCCTTCAACTACATAATATAGACCCAATCCGATAGAAGCTCTAGACTGGAATACAGCAGAATTTGCCATATATCTGGTTGAATGAGCCTTTAACGGTTTTGGTAAGGGGCGATTCAATTTATTATAGATAAAATGAAATGCAAACTATCATCTAGATAGTTATCTTTAAATGCTTCACCAAATTTATTATGTGCAAAGGAAACAAATAGCTGATCTGTCTTTCTTATCTCTTTTGTTTTGTGTATGTAGAAACATAACCATCCATGAGCATACAGTAAGTGCAACATATATTCCCCTTTATTTGTAAATTCTGGGAAGAATACTGGCAAGTTAATGGACTGGTTAATGTTGGATTCTGACACCACCTTAGGAAGGAAGGAAGAATTGGTATGTAATGTGACCTTATCTTTATGAAAAATCAAATATGGAGGCTTAGAAGATGATGCTTGAATTTCGGAAATACTTCTAGCAGTTGTAATTGCAAATAAAAAGACAAGTTTTCCAGATCAAAAATTTAAGATCACATTTGGCTGCAGGTTCAGAGGAAGAATGAATTAAGGGTTGCAGTACCAAATTTAAATTTCATGGTGGCATGTGGTCCTTATAAGGGGACTTAGCCGAAGAGCAACTTTCAAAAGGCTTTGCACAGTTTAGAACAAGCCAGAGAAGAATTTTGAAACTTCATATGAAAGTTAGAAATTGCTACAAGTTGAACTTTAATAGCTGAACTAGCACACTCATTAAATAAACCGCTATAAATTCTAGAACAAAATGAAATGGATCTGAGAAGAGGTCTATCTGATTCTGCTTCACCCAATAAACAAACCTCTTCCATTTACTTCTGTAGAGTTTCCTAGCAGAAGGTTTATAGGAAGATAAAAGCATGGAATGGACAGGGGAATAGAGCATTGGCAATCTATCTATTAAACGAATTGGAGAAACCACGCTATTAGTTTGAGATTTGAGATATCCAGGTGAACCATGTATGTGGAGTGAGACAGAAGGTCTGGAACTGGATCCAGAATCCAAGGTGGATATAGTAGATGAGGCCAAAAGAAGGCGAACCAAATTGGCCAAGGCTAGTAAAGTGCAATGAGGACAACTTTGCTCTTCAACCAGGTTGCTTTCTGAAGGAATTTGGGAAATCGGAAGATAAGCATACAGAGAGACTGGAGGCCATTCATGGAGTAGAGCATCCCTTGGCGATTCCCCCAGTGGGGGGATCAGGGCAAAAAAATTGCTGCACTTGTTTAGGGGAGATGCAAAAAGATGGCAGAAAGGCTGGCCCCACTGACTGAAAATCATATCTGCTACTTTGTTGTTGAGAGACCACTTGTGAGGTAGTAAGATGGACCTGCTCAGTTTGTCTGCTATCACACTGGACTGCCCTGGAATATGTGTTGCTATCAGAAAGTGGTTGGAAAGATATCGCCAACTGCCACACTTGGAGAGCTTCTTGACACAGGAAATTATCTGGCTCCCCCTTGTTTCTTGATGCACTAGACTACTGACATGTCTGTCTGGACTGCAACTGTCCCTAGAGGGAGCTTGTCTTGGAATGCTTGCAATGCCAAAAGTACTGCTCTGATCTCCACAACACTAACTTGCAAGTTGGCCTCTTAATGGGACCAAGTGCCTTGGACTGTTTTCCCCAGAAAGTGACCCCCCCCAATGTGGGAAGCATCTGTGGTCACTATGGCCTTGGACCTGACTGAGGGAGGATGAAGGGACGACCTTGTAACAACAGTTGAGACTGCATCCACCAGGAAAGGTACCCTTGGCATACCTGGGTCATTCTCATCTTCGCTGATATAGGTTGAGAAAGCACTGTCTATTGTGTTGCTAGCATCCAGTGCAGAACTCTCATGTGGAATCCTGCTAAAGGTACTAAAATTATCACCGCTGACACTGAACCCAGGGCTTACAGAATAAATCAGACTAAAATTTTGGTACTGGAAATTATTTTCCTGACCTGCATCCTTATTATTTGCACTCTTGATGGTGGAAGAGAAGCTACCATAGATTAAGTACTAAACACTGCTCCTATGAATTCTAATGTCTGGGTTGGTTGTAAATGAGTGCATCCTTATTATTTGCACTCTTGATGGTGGAAGAGAAGCTACCATAGATTAAGTACTAAACACTGCTCCTATGAATTCTAATGTCTGGGTTGGTTGTAAATGAGACTTGTTAGAATGAGAAGTTATGTATCTACCATAACGTTCCATGTTAGTTGTCTTCTTCTCGCCTTCTTTCTTGCTGGATGGGTTCGGAGCCGATCCTTGGCTCCGACTCAGCCTATACTAAAGCTCGAGAGCTATTTTTACCGGCTCGAGGCTACCCTGTATCCCACAATGCTAGGCGCTAACTACCCAGATCTCGTTTGATAGATAACACCATAGCAGTTCTGATCCCAGAACAAAGGAGAAAGAAGAATACCTATATATTTAACATACCCAGAAAAGGCAACCATGGGAGTCCAAGCTGGGATGAAAGAAGGCCCAGAAGGATCCTTCCGGTCTGTCCAGACTAGGGGGTTGGAGGGTGGGACGCAAGAAAGAAGGCGAGAAGAAGACAACTAACATGGAACGTTATGGTAGGTACATAACTTCTTAATGTTAAGCTGTCAATCTCGCCTTCATTTTTGCTGGATGGGACTGCATCCCTAGCACCTCAGCCCTGGGTGGCTCATCTGAACAGACTCTTGAGGACGGTGGAACCAAAGTTAGCTCGGCTTCTGGAGGCCATGTCCAGTTTGTAATGAGAAATAAAGGTATGAGGAGAGGCCCATGTGGCTGCCGCACAAATGGAGTCTATAGGTAACCTAGCCTGAAAAGCTATTGACGTGGCTAAGGCCTCTAGTTGAGTGGGCTCTAGGTTTTGAAGGAAGTTCTTGACTCCTCAGTTCATAGATGAAAGTAATCACAGAGGCCAACCATCTGGAAAGGGTTACTTTGGAAACTGGAAGGCATTTCTTCCCTTCCGCATAAGACAGGAAGAGCTGCTCTGATTTCCTAACTTGCTTGGTTCTATCCAGGTAGTAACGGAGTTGACGGTGAACATCCAAAAAATGCAACTTTTGTTCTGCTCTGTTGGAGTAATTAGGGAAGAAAACTGGGAGATAGATAGTCTGGTTTAGATTTGCCTCAGAAGATACCTTGGGTAAAAAAGATGGGTTAGTTCTGAGGGACACTCTATCTTTATGGAAAACCTGATAAGGAGGACGAACGCAAAGGGCGTGAAGCTCTGAGACTCTCCTCGCGGAAGTTATGGCCACTAGAAATAGAGTTTTCCATGAGAGTAACTTCAAGGACAGGAAGCCGCAGGTTCAAAGGGAGGGAGAATCAAAGAGGTTAAAACCAGATTCAAATCCCACTGTGGTGGGGGATCTCTGACTGGGGGCTTAAGTAAAAAGATACCTTTAAGGAAGGCTTTACAAAGTTTATGGGACATAAAGTACAGTTTTGTACCTACCATAAATGTAGATGTCCGATAGGAATGCATCTGCAGTCCTTACAAATGGGTTGTCCTGTCGTCAGGCAGCCCTTCGGTCGGCCGGATTCCAAAGTCTGGGTCTGGCCTCGGCTGGTGTCGGACTTCACCAGACGTCATAGCTGCAGTTATTCGGGTATAAAGGCATCAGCCGACGCCATTTTCCTCAGTGTTTCTTGCCCCAGATGCCAGGTGCCCTCTAGGAAGGCTAAATTTGGATAAATGTAAATGATTCCAAATAGTAGAAAGCCAACAAAAAATAAGCATGTATGTACATATATACAAACAAATACACCATAATAGATTCCCCCAGCTAGCTACAAGATGGGCAAATACCCTAGGAGTACCACAGAGGGGAAGGAGGGTGGGTAATCCTGACTGCAGATGCATTCATATCGGACATCTACATTTATGGTAGGTACAAAACTGTACTATGTCCTTCAAGGATGCATCTGCAGTCCTTACAAATGGGTAGAATACAATAGCCAAACTGGGGGAGGAGGAGAAGTAAAATTATGGTGTAGTTAAGATCCCTTGCAAAACAGCAGTGGCAAAACCTGCTCGGGATCTGGAGTATAAAGGTAAATTATAATGCTTGGCAAATGTATGCACGGAGCTCCAAGTAGCAGCCTTGGTAGCCACTCCAGAAAGGCTGTAGTAGTGGCTGTAGCCCTTGTAGAGTGAGGCCTGATGTTTTCTGGAGTTTTCTTTCCATGGTAGGAGTAACAAAATCTAATGCAATTTCCTATCCACTTAGAGATTGTCCGTTTTGAAATTGCTTTTCCTTCCATTCCTGTTGCATATGCTACCAGTAGCTGGTCAGTTTTCCTATTGCCCTTGGTCCTGTCCAGGTAGTAGCGTAATTGTCTATGCACATCCAAGGTATGCAACAGTCTTTCTCCTCTGTTCTGTGGGTTGGGGAAGAATGTAGGTAGGTGGATAGCCTGATTCAAAGATACTCTGGAGACCACCTTAGGCATAAAAGTAGGATTAGTTCTCATGGATACTCTATCTTGATGGAAGATCAGGAAGGGCTGTACTGCCATTAGTGCCTGTAGCTCAGATACCCTTCTTGCTGAAGTGATTGCCAACAGGAAAGCAGTTTTCCATGATAAGTATTGTAATTCTGCTGTTGCTGCTGGTTCGAAAGGAGGAAGTGTCAATTTTTCTAGCACAAAGTTCAAGTCCCATGCTGGCAATGGTGGCTTCCTAGGTGGTTTTACATTTTTAATTCCTCTCAGAAACTGCCTGAGTAGAGGATGTGAGAAGACTGGAGGATCCAAGTCGTATTCTTCTGAAATAGCTGATGCATGAATCTTGATGGAAGAATAGGACAGGCCTTTGTGGAAGAGCTCTGCCAAGTATTCCAAGATGTTGGCTATGTTTACCAGTGACACATTTTCTCCTTTTGCAGTACTCCAAATGAAATATCTTTTCCATTTTGCTGAATAATTTTTTCTTGTTGAGGGTCTGCGAGCCTCCAAGATAATGTCTTTAACCCTTTGGGATAAGCTTGGGTTATTTGTTCTTATGCAATGTTCCAGGCAGTCAGCTGCAGTATTTTCAGGTTTGGATGCAGGGTGTTGTAGTTGTTCTGTGTTAACAGCAAGGGAACAAGGGGTAGAGGCCATATTTGTTCCCGAGACATGCTCCTCAGTAATGGGTACCAATGTTGTCTTGGCCAGTCTGGAGCTATCAGAATGATCCTTGGGCGGTCCTCTTTGATCTTCAATAGCACCGTGTGCATCAAAGGAAGTGGTGGGAATGCATATGCTGTCAGGTTTTTCCAGCTGAAAGATAGGGAGTCCACCTTCCAAGCAAGTGGGTGGTAGCAGAATTTCTTTAGTTGGTGATTGTGTGGGGGTGCAAATAAGTCTATTTGTGGGAGCCCCCATTTTCTTGTAATTGTCTTGAAGATGTCCGGATGCAGCATCCATTCGTGGGCATCCGTGGTAGTTCTGCTTAGTATGTCTGCTAGAATGTTTTCTTTTCCTGGTACAAAAGTTGCTTGTAACTGAATGTTGTAGCTCAGGGCCACATTCCAGAGTTCTATTGCCATCCGGCATAGAGGGTACGAATGTGTGCCTCCCTGCTTGTTTATGTACCACATAACCGTGGTGTTGTCTGTCCTTATCAACAGTTGACCTTGTCGAAGAAATGGTCTGAATGCCTGAATTGCCAGTTTTACTGCCAGCATTTCCTTTTGATTTATGTGTAAGTGCAGCTGGTCTTGAGTCCATAAACCTTGAATGCACTTGTCCAGCATGTGGGCCCCCCAACCGAGGTCTGAGGCGTCCGTTGTGATGGTTTGGCTTGGTTGAGTGTTGTGGAAAGGCAATCCTTTGTTTGATTGACAGGCCTGAGCCCACCATTGGAATTCTTGCTTCAGGCATGGAATTATTGGAATTTGGGTTTCTAGGCTGTGCTTGTGCTGAGACCATAAATTCCTTAGGTACCACTGTAACTTTCTCATATGTAGTCTGGCATGTGGAACCAATATTATGCAGGATGCCATGAAACCCAAGGCTTGCAGGACTTTTCTTGCTGTTAGATGATTCTGCTTTGTCAATGCCAAGAAGTAGAGAGGGAGTTGCTCCTGTTTTTCTACTGTTAGGAATGCCATTTGTTTCGTTGTGTCCAGCTCTGCACCCAGAAAGGTTTTCATTTGGGATGGTATCAGTCTTGACTTTTTTATATTGACTGTGTATCCCAGAGCTTGTAGTAGGTAAATGACCCTTTTCAAGTCTTCTGCTAGCTTGTTTTTGTTGTCCGCTTGTTTCAGGCAGTCGTCCAGGTAAGGGTAGATTTGGATTCCCTGAAGCCTGCAATGAGCAATTACTGATGCCAGGCATTTCGTGAACACTCTGGGCGCAGTAGATAAGCCAAAGGGCAATGCTGAGAATTGATAATGCTCTGATCCTGCAAGAAATCTGAGGTATCTTCTGAAATTTGGTCGTATGGGGACGTGCAGGTATGCCTCCTTGAGATCTAGAGTTACCAGCCAAGACTCCTTGCCCAGCATGGGAAGACGCTGCTGTAGGGTCAGCATTTTGAATTTTGGAACAATGAGGAATGTGTTTAAAGCGGACAGGTCGAGAATAGGTCTCCATTTGCTTTCTTTTCTTGGTACCAGGAAGAGCCTGGAGTAAAATCCCTGTCCTTGCTCCATAGATGGTACCTTTTCCACAGCTCTCATCCTTAATAATTGCGTTATTTGTTTTAGAGCTTCTGCTTTTTGATTTGGGGGTAGGTTTGGCATTCCTCTCTTCCCTGGTAGAGTATGGAAGTGAAACCTGTTACCCTGGTCTATTATCTGTAAAATCCACTTGTCTCTTGTGATGTAATGCCAGTTTACTGAAAATAAAGCTAGCTTTCCGCCCAAGGGTGCTTCTAGTTGTTCCCTGGTAGGCGGTGCTAGAGCCAAGTCACTGTGATTGTCCTGTAGTAGTGGTGGTGGCTGTGTCTGTGGCTGCACCTCGCTGGTTGTTACCCTGCCACTGGCGTCCCCTGTAGGCACCCCTGGATTGGCTTCTGCCTCTTGAACGCCTATTCCTGCCTCTCTGAGCTCTGGAGGAGTCTGGAAAGGACCAATTCTTGGAGGGCCAATTCCTGCTAAATCTTGGAGGTTGGACCTGTAAGAAATCTTTCACTGTTTGGACAGATTTTGCCTTCTCTTCCATCTTCTTAAGCACCTGTTGTGCAGGAGAGCCAAACAAATTGATCTTGTCCATGGGAGCGTCTAGTAGATTTGACATGGTCTGGTAAGGCCTGCTCTTTTAACCATGCATGCCTTCTGATTACTGTGCCAGTCATGGCTGATCTAAAGGAAGCCTCCAGTGCATCATAGCCACATTTTAAGGAATGGTTACTGACTTGCTGAATGTTATGTACCATTTCCTGAACAGATTTTTTTTGTCTAATGATTCATCCGAGGACAGTTTTTTGGTTAACTGATCTAGCATAAATTCTTGATACTGGATCATGTGGAATTGACAGTTCAAGGCCCTAGCTGAAAGAGTAGCAGAAGTGTAAACTTTTTTACCCCATCTCTCTAAGGACCTGGATTCCCTTTCAGAGGGGAGGGGGTTTATGGCAGAGGTAGCTGCTACAGCCTTAGGGCCCTGGGAGATAGTCTCGGGATCTGCAAAGGGAGCCTTATACAAATGGTAATGCGTGTCCGGGACCCAGTAGTACCTATCGGGCTTAGCAGGGGCCGGAGGTAGAGAATCAGGAGCAGTACAAGCATCATTAAATGCATCATCTACAACAGAAAGAACTGGAGGTATGGCTAAAGGCCTATGTTGTGGTAAATGCAGAAAGGTTGTAAGCCTTTTTCTGGAGTCTGAAAAATCCTGGCCCTGCCACTGAAATTGTTCCCTCATAGCATGCAAGGTTTCCCCAAAGGAAAATTCCTCAGGCGGAGAGGCAGAAGGAATGGACTCTTCAGCATCAGAGTCTTCATAAGGGGAGAAAGGAGCCTCTGGAGGGTTTGTGTTATCTGATTCATCAGAGGAATCATCTGTTGAAACAGGCTCAGGGGGGCTCTGCTCTAGGCCTCTTCTCTGGAGGTGGGTGAGAGGCCCTGTCAGGTTGAGGTTGGGATCCCCGGATTACAGAAATGAGGTCCTCTGCTAAACTAAGCATTTGTGAACTAGAGCTAGGCCTGTGAGGGGGGATCTTAGCAGGCACAGATTTAGTAGTTTTAGCTGCTTTGGCCCTGGCAAAGGCATTAATGGACATGGATGCAGGTGGCCTAGCAGCTCCACGTGCAGGGGTAGAAATATCCAAGGGGATAGTGTCAGATAATTCCTGAGAAACTGTAAGAGCAGGAGTGATTTCAGAAGCCGATTCCACCAGGTTGGAAGAGGCCTCGGTAGGAGGCTGAAGGAAGAACCGCTTGCTCGGTTTCAGCCGAAAAAGAGACACTGTCGGTCGGTCCTTTTCCTTGCGTTTTTTAGATAATTGCGTAGTCGGAGGATCCGACGGCATAATGTAAGCAAAATCTGAGCCGAAAAACTCCTCAGCAAATTCCGACCGACGTCTAAGCGTCCGGTTAAAAGAAGCACAGGCTAGACAAGCTGCTACTTCGTGGTCTGGGCCTAAACAAGGTAAGCAGTAAGAGTGGAAATCTTTATGAGGTATTTCTTTCCCACAAGTTAAACAGTTATTCACTTTTTCTGACATCGGCTGAGGCAAGAAAGAGTCCCCAACGGGGTACTTAGCTTTTTAGAAGTCTTCGGTAGTAGTAGACGAATTCGTAGTAGTAATCTCTGGTTCTGACCGACCGGCACTTGCGAACAGCTTCTGCTTCGTATACAGCAAGAAAGACTGAGGAAAATGGCGTTGGCTGATGCCTTTATACCCGAATAACTGCAGCTATGACGTCGGGTGAAGTGCGACACCAGCCGAGGCCAGACCCAGACTTTGGAATCCGGCCGACCGAAGGGCTGCCTGACGACAGAACAACCCATTTGTAAGGACTGCAGATGCATCCTTGAAGGACATCAGTGGAGCCCGACAAGCCAACATGAAAATTTGAAATGGCCGCTAACTGAACTCTGATAGTGGACGAAGAAGAACCTGATTGAAAAAGTTCAGCCAAGAAATCTAGGACTGATTGGATAGGTGCTGTGAAAGGATCCATGTTTCTAGTCTCTGCCCAGAAGGAGAAACGTTTCCATTTGCTAGCATAAATCCTCCTGGTAGAAGATTTGTGGGAAGCTAGAATGATGTCTCGCACCGAATGGGAAATAAAGGGAAGCCTGGCTAAGGTTGGAAGTGGAGCAACCAAGCTGTGAGGTTGAGAGAGAGGAGGGACTGGTGCAGCTCGCCCGACTGATGGGTCAAGAGGTCTGGCACTGGGTCCAGATGCCAGGGCTGCTCCAAGAGGTAACGATGCAGGAACGGAAACCAGATTTGTCGAGGCCAGTAAGGGGCAATGAGGATCATTGTGGATCTCAATGCAGTAGCTTTCTGAATCAACTGTGTGATTAATGGAAAGGGAGGAAAAGCATACAGAAGACCCCGGGGCCAATCGTGGACTAGAGCATCTCTGGGGGGGGGGTGGCCGGGAAGAGAGTGAAGAAGTCGTGGCACTTGCTGTTTTGAGGTGTTGCAAAAAGATTGCAGCAAGGCTGACCCCATCTTTGGAAAATCTCTTCCACTACTGACTGCTTGAGAGACCATTCGTGCGGCATGAGAATGGCTCTGCTCAGCCTGTCCGCTATTACGTTGGACTTCCCGGGGATATGCGTTGCCATCAGAAACCGCTGAGAAGAGATCGCCCACTGTCAAAGTCTGAGTGCTTCTTGACACAAGGGATAGGACTTGGTTCCGCCCTGCTTGTTGATGTACCACACTACGGACATATTGTCCGTCTGAACTGCAATAGTCCCTATGGGAAGACAGTCCTGAAGGGCTTGCAACGCTAAAAGTACTGCCCTCATCTCCAGGACTTTTATGTGCAGGTGGCACTCGAAAGGTTGCCATGTGCCCTGGACTGTCCTGCCCTGAAAATGCACCCCCACCCGATCAGGGAGGCGTCCATTGTCACCGTAGCAACCGGAGGGGGGGGGGAGAACAAAGGGTCTGCCCTGAATGATTTGAAGGGAGACCATCCACCAAGAAAGGTGCTTCTTGCATGATTGGGTGATTAAAATGCTGTGTGACATTGGAAGCTGTTGAAAAGACCACTGGGAAAAGAGCATCCACTGAAGGATCCGCATGTGAAAGCGAGCTAGGGGAAGTAACGTAATGGCTGCTGCCATGAGACCTAAAGTCTTCAGTACAAACCTGGCCTGGATTCTGTTGCTCTGAAGAAGGATGTGAACGTGTGCGCGAATATCTGAAATTCTCTGTGCGTTTAGTTTTGTGGACAGTTCGGCTGTGTCCAATATGGCGCCTATGAAAGTAATAGACTGACAAGGCGACAAGGCAGACTTTTTGAAATTTTTGTAGATACCTAGCTCTTTGCAAGTTTGAATGGTGTAATCTCTGGACTGAAGAAGTTGATGCCTGGTGGTGGCGGTAAGGAGCCAGTCGTCCAGATATGGAAACACCTGGAATCCTTGACGTCTCAGATGAGCCATGCATTTGGTGAACACTCGGGGGGGCTGTAGTGAGACCAAAGGGCAGGGCCCTGAACTGGTAGTGACTGGCCCCCAGCCGGACGTGGAGAAACCTCCTGGAGCACCTGTGCATCTTGATGTGGTAGTACGCATCCTGAAGGTCTATAGAGCACATCCAATTGTCCTGGCCCAAAAAGGGTAGAATGGACTGTAGTGTGACCATCCGGAACTTCGTTCTTTGGACAGACCTGTTCAGCCTGCTGAGATCCAAAATTGGTCTCCAGTCCCCTGTCTTTTTTGGTACCAAAAAGAACTTGGAGTAGATTCCGGATTGCTGGTCTGCTGGGACTGGTTGGATGGCTCTTTTTCTTAGCAGTTTTGAGATTTCTAATACTGCTTGTTCCCTTAGACCAGGTGGAACATCTGGAAAGGGCCTTTTTGGCTGTGTTGGGGTGTGGGCAAAGGGAATTTCGTAACCCTCGGACATGATTGACCGTACCCATCTGTCTTGGGTGAGGGAAAGCCAGGTTTCTGGGTATAGTGATAATCTTCCCCCGACTGCCTCCGAAGACGGACAGTCGGGCAGCATCTCAGGGATGCTGGAAGGGCTGGCCAGAGACAGCTTCTCTGCTACCCTGATTTTGCAGACCCCTTCTGTCCCTAGGGCAGCATCTGTTACTGTCCCCCCCCGCCTCTAGAGGGGAACTCACCTCGTGTGTCAGGTGCGACTCCCTGTGGTTTGCGAAACCACAGTTTTCCACCCTTCTGACCCTTAGGGTATGGTCTAGACAGGGTGGAAAAACGGACTCCCACGGCAGAGAGTGTCTTGCCATCCTGTTCGCATCTGGTCAAAGTATCCTTCACCTGAGGTCCAAACAACGCCGAACCATCAAAGGGGGAGTTAGTGAAGGATGCCTTGAAGGGATCAGCAAAGTTACAAAGCCACATCCAGGCGTGACACCTTAAGGCCACGCCTGTGCCTGCAGCCCTACTCGCCCCATCGGCCGCATAGGAAATAAGCCGCATGGAGGAGTTAACAATCGAGTTCAGGGTTGCCAGCTGGGAGTTGATTTTGTCTGGAGACCCTGCAACTGTTGGATCCTGTAAAGTATCACCCATTTCTTTGAGCATGTCTCTTTGAAGGCGGGTGAAATGACACAAGTAATTCAGCGACCTCATGGTAAAGGTCGCTGAAGAAAACATCCGCTTGTCGTACCTATCCATAGTCCTAGATTCCTTATTAGGAGGATGGATCGGTACTGAAAGATCAGCCAGTTCCTTCTTAGTGGCCGCCGCCACCACCATGGCATCAACAGGGACACCGTTGGTTAAAAACTGCTTATCAGAAGGGGCTGTGATAACTTTTGAAGGCCTCCGTGGGGTAGGTTCCATCGTGTCAGGGGCCGTCCATGCCTTCCGCGCCGCCACTTCCATGAGTGAGTCAAAGGGCGGAGACACCCAGGAGGTGGAAGGGCGAGAACCAAAAGTCTCTACGTAAACCGACTCGTCCTCGGAAGGATTGAGGGTAGACCAGTTCCCCCTCTGCTTGAGGATCTCAAGGATGTCAGAAAAGGAGACATCCTCAGAGGGGGACCGTGGGGACCCTTCCGACTCATCCAAGTCGGTATCAGATGTGACGGACTCAGGAGAGTCCACATGCTTCCTCTTGCATTTCCTTTTCCGAGGGGGCGCTCCTGTCGGATCAGGGGAGGCCTCGGAAGAGGAGGATGCTCCCAATGGGGGCACCTGAGGCGTTGGATCTCTGCGATCGGGGTCGAGAGGATGGGTAGAGACCGTAGGAGGCACAACAGTGGGAGGAGCTGAGGGAGCTGACAGTGGAGCAGGCACAGGGGCTAGCACACTCCTCATGACCTCAAAGGCACCCCTATCAGGCAGGGAAGAAGGTCCCCACTCCGAAGAGATAAGGACCCCTCCCGGCACCAAGAGGGATGGCTCCGAGGTCGATGTCGGGGCCGAACTCACCTGCGCCGAGGCTCCGAGACGGAGAACGAGGTCGGACAAGGGTCCGATGCCACTCGCCCCCTCGGAGCAGACGAGGGAGTCCCGGCGGCCGGACCCCTCCAAGGATGGAACCATGGAAGAGATCAGAGCCGACAACGGAGCCGAAAGGTGTGGTATCGGCTCCGAAGTGTCGACGGTCACGGCTCCCACGAACTCCGGCTCCGAGCTCAGAGGAAGAGTCGGAGGAGGAATCGACGATGGAATGGGGATAGCCGCTGTCTGATGAGAAGGGCTCTGAAGCATCTGGGCCAGTGCCTGCGACTTAAGGAGTCTGCTAACCACCCTCTCGAGGTCGTGTTCTGAAAGCCTGGAAGACCGAGAGGAATGGGACCAATGGCTCCACTCCAAAAGCAAAGGAGATCTCGGAGCCGAATGGACTGACTCCAAAGAAGGAGACCTGGAGCACTTACGGCTCGCAGACGGCTCCAACGCAACGATCGGAGCCGACTGAGTCTTGGGAGCATCAGCTCCAGCTGGAGCCGACGTAGGAGCACTAAGAACACTTGGTCGAAAGCTCGGTTGGTGGAGCCGACTGTTTTGTGGGCTTTGAAGGTTTGCCCAACGAAGACTTGGTCGGGGAACCTTCGGGTTTCAACAAGCCTCGTAAAATAAACTTGTTTCTGCATTCCTGCAGGACTCTTGGACTGAATGCATTGCACCTGCAGGACTCTTGTTCTGTCTGCCGAGGGCCCAGGCAATAAACACAAGAAGTGTGACAGTCTGTCAGAGACATCTTCTGACAGCACGAGTCACACTTCTTGAAGCCTGAAACCCTGGAATCCTTAGACATCCTGACAGGGATGACAAGTCACACACACAACAAACACCCACACTCAAACTTACTCAGTCTAGTCACACACGCACACACAGAGACTGAGACTATTTAGACTGACAAATAGAGAATTTTAAACTAAATTAAACTAAAGATTAAACTAGAATAGAAACTAAAATTTAGCCCGAAGGCCTAGTAATCTACGGAGTGGGGTGGGTTACGAGAAGTAGTAAGAAACAAACCCGAAAGGGAACTATCTAAGGTGGGGATACACTAAAGGGGTAAAGTGATCTAATAGAAAAAATTATTACTACAAAAGGTCAGGAAAAAAAACCTTACCAGAAAAGATTTTTACAAATCTAACCTGAGAGCCGGCAAAAACGCAACCTCGCAGCTGAAGCGGCAAATGAGATCTGGGTAGTTAGCGCCTAGCATTGTGGGATACAGGGTAGCCTAGAGCCGGTAAAAATAGCTCTCAAGCTTTAGTATAGGCTCCGAACCCATCCAGCAAGAATGAAGGCGAGATTGACAACTTAACATTTTATGGTTATTCCAAGATGTGAACAGATCTATAACACCTAATCTTGAGCTTCTATCAGTCGATGCCTGGTTGGGGAGGTAATGAGTCAGTTGTCTAAATATGGAAACACACTGAATTCTTCCAGTCTCATGTGAGCTGCTACCACTGCCATGCTCTTGGTGAAAAAAGGCAATACTTTGAACTGATAGTGACCGGCTTCCCAGATGGAATCTTAAGTACCTTCTGGATAATCTGTTAACCTCTATGTGATAGTACACATCCTGAAGGTCTATCGAGCACATCCAGTCGCCCTTGCTCAGAAAAGGCAGAATGGACAGGACCGACCATCCAAAACTTATGTCTCGAACTCACATGTTCAATACATTGAGATCCAAAATTTGTCTCCAGTCCCCTGTTTTCTTTGGCACTAAAAAGAATATTGAGTAAGTTCCTCCTGGATGACACTTTTCCAGCAGCTTTTGTATTTCTAGTGCAGATGATTTCTTCTGATTGGGTGGAACATCAAGAAATTTTCTTGACAATGGAAGAGGTAGGGAAAAGGGAATTATATAATCTCTGGAAATCATTCTCTGCACCCAACTGTCTTTTATTATATCTAGCCAGGCTGTCAAGTGCAGAGATAAGTGACCCTGGACTGCCTGCAGAGATAGGCAATTGGGCCTCCATTGAGGAGCACTGCAAGGGTCTTGTTGAAAAAGGAATCTCTAGACCCCTGGTTTTATAGGCCTCCTCTGCCATTGGGGAGTCGTCTTCTATTATTGCTCCCCCTCTACCTCTGGGGGGAATTACCTCCACATGTGTCCTGGAAAGGACCTTGAGAGTTTCTGAATCACATTTCAACTCCCAATTGATTCCTGGAAAAGGTACTTTGAGGGCTCAAAAAACACACACCAGCAGAGATGGTCTTTCCATCTTTCTCACATATGGAGTGTGTGTCCTTTACTGTGGAGCCAAACAAAGAAGTGCTGTCATAGCGAGCACTGACAAGTGATGACTTGAAGGACTCCACAAAAATCACACAGGCACATCCAGGCATGCCTCCTGATAGAAATACCTGAACCCACAGCTCTGAAACACCTTCTGCAGTGTGTGCCACAAGCCTCAAGGATGAATTGGGTATTTCATCATCCTCTAGCTTGTAGAGTAGCCAGCTGAGAGACTACTGAAGACTGAAACTCAGCAGTTTCAGTTCCAGAAAGAACATTTCAATAGCTCTTTAATCAAATATCTTTGCAGCCTTGTAAAATGTGCCAAACAGTTGGCAATCTGAGTGCAAAAGCTGTTGATGCATAAACATGCTTCCCAAATTTTTCAATCATCCTACACTCTCCATTAGGAGGCTAGACATTGGAACTCTGTTCTGCGAGTTCCCTTTTTGTAGCTGCCACCATGACCATGGCAATTACTGGCACCTTGCAGACTGGCTCAACCATACCAGGTTCCCTACATGCCCGCCTAGAAATCAAATCAATGAGTTAATTGGTTGGCGAAGTAACACGAGGTAGATGAGCCAGTCCCAAAAGCTTCCAGAAAAACTCTTTCCTCTGGAAGACCAGTCAAACTTTCGCTCAAGGTTCTCAAACATTTCTCCAAATGAGACATCATCAAGTGGTAATTTTGGGAATCCCTCTCCATCGAAATCAGTAACCTTAGTGACAGACTCTTGAGAGTCCAAGTGCCTTCTCTCGCATTCTCTCTTCCTAGTGACTTCCTTGGTGGGGTGGTCCGGTGAAGTATCAGAAGAGATTAAGATAACCTGCTGGGTAGTCTGGAAGCTTGGAACCAGTTGACCTTGTGCGGGTAGAATGTTGAAGATCACGGTGCAAAGTCATCTGAGAAGTTGAGGGTGGATTCGAGGGGGGAGGACCCATCTGACCTGCCAGGGCAGAGAACACACTTCACAACCTCTCTGGGGAGAAGGAAGACAACAGAGCTGAGAAAGCAAGATCCCGGCTCATTGCCTCCCTCCACCCTAAGAGTAATCCACACGTGGCAAAAGTCAGTGCAGAGATATCCAGCTCAGAAAGGGAGAGACTGCTCTGAAATCCTTGGAGTCGACTTCATCCTCCTGGATTTGATAGGAATGCATCAGCTCAGAGTCTCAACTTGCTCCAAAGATGCCAGAGTTGATGCACTCAAGAGCAATATTTGGATCCAAAGATGGTGCTGTCTTCAGATCTGAACCAGACGGGACCAGGAATGCTCAGATCTGAGAATTTGAACCACAGGTTGGATTAGAGGAGGACGTATTATGGGTGTAGTAGTAGATTATCGGACTTCCTGACTCAAAGGGGTAGGAACCATGAGAACTCCCATCTGAATTTGCTCTGTGAAGTACTTCATCATCCTCTCCATATCTGCTTCCGCAAAACTCCTTGTAGGACCAAGATGTTAATACGGGCAATGGATTTGGAGTGCGAGGGCACTCTGAATGGGACTGGATCCAGATTAGAACAATAGGTTGTCCTTGGTAAAGGTTTCGGATCCAATGAAGGTCGGACTATAAGTCAACTTCGGACCCACTTGCTCTTTCTTCTTTCTCTGTTCAGATGCAAAAGAAGCTGGATAATCAGAAGTCTTAGACCTTTTTGAAGGGTCTTTGGATTTGCCTTTGGGGGAGTGAACCCTAGTAATAGCCTCAGAAAAGGCGGTTGGTAGCAATTGTTCTTCCTGACGGCAAGTGCTCAGGGGTTGAACCCACGACAGATACTATAATCCTCATTTAAGTGCGCCAGATCCAAGCAATATACACAGAGATTGCGGGCATCTGAATAAGGCAACTTATGCCCACACTTTTTGCACTTCTTAAATCCTGTCGGACCTTTTTCAGACATTATTTTAAAAAGAAATTTGGCATAACCAAAAAGAGTAAAGTAAACTTGTATTTTTTTAAACAGAAGGAAAGGAAAAGGTTACATACTAACAATCGTATTAAAGAGCTACAATAAACTTGTAGATAGAAAAAGAAATACCAACTATGGCAAGAAGAGAAATACACAGTGTAAAAGGGGATATGGAAGGAAGATTAGGCCTACTAATGGTAGTAGGAAAGATTACATTCAAAACTGTACAGAAAAGGAAGGTAAAAACGACTTAAAATAGAATCAAATATTAAAGATTAAGGAAATAGTCATAACTAAAGATTTCTGGATAAGAAAAAACAAAAAAGGACTCATCACTCATTGTACACTCGAGAGTTGGGGTGGTGCATTACGGGTAGGGAAGGAGATCAAGAGTTTGTTGGAGGCCACGAGCTAGTATAACATCTGAGTTGGATCCAATGCCATTAGTTGAGAAATGAATGAAAATTGACATCAGATCAGTTGACCATTTCGCTAAAGTCACTTTAAAAACTGGTTTGCCTAATTTTGGGTTTGAAAAGGAGACAATTGTTTCTATTTCCTCAAGTTTTTGGTTCTATGTAGATAGAATCATAACTGTCTGTGAACATCAAAAAAGGTGCAACATATGATATTTTATTTGAGAAACTTTTAAAAAAAACTGGAAGGTTGATAACCTGATTAATGTTGAATTCTTACACTACCTTAGGAAGGACAGGTTGGTTTGTAGGAATACCCTACCTTTATGAAAAATCAAATAAGGAGGCTTGAAACAGAGGGCATGTAGTTCTGAAACTCTTCTAGCAGAGGTAATGGACACTAAAAAGACAGTTTTCCAGATCAAAAATTTTAAATCACACTTAGGTTATGGTTCAAAAGGAGTGTGTGTCAATGATTGTAAAGTAATATTTAAATCTCATGGAGTGGGATCTTTTAATGGGAGTTTAAGAATTCCCATTAAAAAGGCTTAAAATTTGGAAGGGGCCAAAGATGAGTTACTTACTCCTATATGAAAATCAGAAATGGCAGTTAACTGTACTTAAACAGAGGAACAACAAGCACCTTCAGTGAAAATTGCAGCTGAAAATTCAAGAACTTTTATCCTTTTTCAGCACTGGTTCCTAATACCATTTTGCTGCGTCCAAAAAAACCAAATCTTTTCCATTTACTTCTGTAAAGTTTTCTAGTAGAATCTTTATGGGAAGATAAAACTTGGAGGATGAGGGAAGAGAGCCCAGGCTATCAACAGAAGCGGAGAAACCATGTGGTCAACTTTGGGCTTAAAAAGTCTTGGTATATCATATCTGTCAGGTGAGACAGAAGGTCTGGAATTGGATCCAGAATCCAAGGCGGGTGAAATAGATGAGGCGAAAGAATAGGAAAACAAATCTGACTAGGCCAATAAGGGCCAATGAGGATAACTGCGCTCTTCAATCAAGATGCTTTCTGAAGAAATTTGGGGATTGGAGGTACTGGGGGTACGAGTAGAGGAGACTGGGAACATAATCATGGAGAACAGGGTCCCTCGATGATTGCCCTAGTGGGGGGATCAGGGCAAAGAACCCGCTACATTTGTTTTTGAGACAAGATGCAAAGAGATCACAGCAAAGTTGACCCCATTGGTGGAAAATCTTTTCTGAACTTTCATGTTGAGTGACCACTTGTGAGGCATTAGAATGGACCTGCTTAACTTGTCTATCATGCTGGACCTTCCCGGGAATGTGTGTTGCTATCAGAAACTGAATGAAGAAGACTGCCCACTGCCACACACACACAGCTTCTTGACACAGTGATTAATATATGGTTCCTTACTGTTTGTTGATGTACAAGACCACTGACATTGTCCATCTCAATAGTTCACAGGAAAAGTTTTGAAAAGCCTGAAACTCTTGGAGGACAGCTCTCATCTCCAGGATATTTATATGCATGTTGGCCTCTGTGGAGAACCATGTGCCTTGGACTATTCTTCCCACAAAATGCCCCCCCCCCCATTCTGGGAAGCATCAATGGCAACTATGGCCTTGGGTTGAGGGAGAATAATGGGGTGACCTTGCTTTATCTGATCGGAGTCCTTCCACCATAGGAGATCATTCTTGCAGGCCTGAGCTATCTCGATTTGGCTAGATAAAGGCTGGTGAACAATGGACCACTGAGTCATTAAGAGTCCACTGAAGAATTCTCTCAGGTGATATCTTGCTAGTGAAACCAGAATTACTGCAGCAGACACAAAGTCTAATGGTTGAAGTATCAGTTGAGTTGAAAGAGATGAACTCTGAATGATCTTTTTGAACTGGAAACAAATGGTTTGTATTCTTGTAGAGGGAGAGAGGCTGTTATGGATACCACAGTGAACAAGGCCCCAATGAACTCCAATGTTTGAGTTGATTCAAGTTGTGAATTCTTGTAATAGATGTTAATTCTTAGGCGAGAGCATAACTGGAGTACATAATCTTGTTCTTTGATCAGGTGATGCCTGGTCGGAGCAATAATGAGTCAGTTGTCTAAATATGGAAATACTCTGAATCCCTGCAGTCTCAAGTGAGCTGTTACTACTGCCACACACTTTAGGAATACTCTGGAGGCTGTGGTGAGACCAAAGAGCAGAGCTCTGTATTAGTAATGACTAGCGCACAGAAGGAAGAGTAGGTACCTCCTGGAGAACCTGTTTATTTTGATATGACAGTACACATCCTGAAGCTCTATCGGGCATATCCAATCATCCTTGTGCAGAAACGACAGAATGGACTGGACTGACTTGTTCAGACTGCTGAGATCCAAAACTGGTCTCCAGTCCCCCGTTTTCTTTGGCACTAAAAAGAATCTTGAGTAAGTTCTGGACTCTTTCTGGTCTAGGAGGATTACATGAATAAAGTACAGTTGTGTAAAATCTTACAACAATGGTAGATTTCCTTCTCTTCACTGCTGCAGTATTTATAACATTAGGGATCCCCTGCCAAGGATGACCCGATGTCTGGCCAAGTATACAAAGCCTTTACGTTGTCTTAAGGTAAGTTGTACATCGCATGTATGCTCCTCACATAATTTAAGACATAAAGGTGATGTCTGGATGAACCATACTCAGAAATGAAAGCCCCAGTAGGAAAGTTGGCCTAATAATGTAAGACAAAGGTGACGTCTGGATGTACCATACACAAAACTGAAAGCCCCAGTAGGAAAGTCGGCCTAAGGAAAACCAAAAGGAAGCTAGTACATCCAGAAGAGAAATGGAGCAGGGGAGGAAGGAGGGAGTGAATACTGCAACAGTGAAGAGAAGAACATCTACCATTATGGTAAGATTTTACACAACTGTACTATGTCCTTCCATTTCACTGCTGCAGTATTCATAATATTAGGGTGCCTGCCAAAGCTCAGGAAGAAACTTGGGAGGAGGAAGGCCCAGCAGAGCTCTCTAGAAATTCATGAAGGATGGCCCTATCAAAACTGGCTCTAGCTCTAGACATTCCGTTCAACTTGTAGTTCTTTGTAAACGTATGCACAGAAGTCCAGGCAGCTGCCTCAAGAATTGAGTTAGTATCCAAACTCTTGAAAAAAAAGCACCAGAAGAAGCCACAACTCTAGCAGAATGAGCCTTTACTCAAGAAGGAGGGATCTTACCATGAAAAGAACAAAAAATAGCTTTTGAAATCCAAGAAGATATAGTCTGCTTAGATACAGCCTATCCCAAAGACCTGGGATGAAAGGAAACAAAAACTCAGATTTCCTAATAGTCTTAGCATTAACCAAATAAAATCCGAGTTGTCTAAGCACATCCACTGTGTGCATCACCTTCTCTCTAGCAGATTGTGGAGAAGGGAAAAAGTAGGCAAATGAATAGAGTGATTAAGGGATAACTCATTCACCACCTTGGACATAAAAGGATTAGTATACAAGGACACCCTGTCCTTATGAAACCCCAAAAAAGGAGGACAAGCCATAAGGGCTTGAAGCTCTGACACCCATCTGGCAGAAGTATGGGATATATATAAAAAAAAAAAGTTTTCCAAGAGCAATGCTGCAAGGAAGCTGAAGCTGCAGGCTCTGAATGAGCCACAGAGTCAATTTCTCCAAAACAAAATTTAGCTCCCAGGCAGCAGGAACAAGAGTGGGAGGCCTAATATTAAGGACACCTTTATGGAGTTTAGCTTCAAACCTAGAAGGTAAAGGAAGAGATAAAGGCAGACAAGCAGAGATAACTAATAAGAGGGCCTTAACAGAAGAATAAGCCAACTCGGCACTGAACAAATTCACACAGATAAGAAAGAACCAAAGAAACATCTACAGAAAGTGAACGCAAGTTACGTGAAAGACAAAAAACAGAAAACCTCTTCCATTTGCATAAGTAGGGTTTCTTGGTCTCCTGCAGGACCTTAAGCACATCCTCAAAAAAAGGTGCCCATGTGTAATCAAAATCCTATCACCCACAGAATCAGGTGAAGAGTGGACAAGTGGGGATGGATAAGAGATACTCTACCTTGTGTGAGGAAGTCCACCCTGTGAGGTAACTTATGACTGCCTTTGGCTAAATACAGAAGAGGGAACCAATGCTGTTATGGCCAAAAGGGAGTCACCAACAAGATTTTGGGAGTGTCCTGTTGAAATCTGAACAGAAATTTTGGAATGAGGGGAAGGGGAGGGAAAGCTTGAAGAAACATCCCCTTCTAAGAAAAAGAGAGGGCATCTACCTTCTGCACCAGAGGACCTGGGACTATGGTACAAAACAGAGGATGTCTGTTCAGAGGGGAGGCAAATGATCTATTTGAAGAGTACCCCACTGGTGGACAATGTAAAAAAAAAACATCCCTGTGAACCATCCAATTGTAAAGACTGAGTTAAGGACCTGCTCAGTGTGTGTCTGCCACAATGTTTTGACCTGAGGGAATGTAAACTGCCTGAAGCGTCACTTGATACTGGACAGCAAGATCCCATACCAGGAGTGCAGACCGGCAAAGAAGATAAAGATCTTGTTCCCTCCCTGTTTGTTTATATTCCACATCACTGTGGTGGCGTCTTGTAAACACCTTGAGAGGTTCTGGTGAGAAAAAAGGATGAAAAGCCCGAAGAGCCAGCAGAAGGGCTCTCATCTCTGACACTGATGTGCGCATTCTGTTGAAGAAGAGACCGGACCCCCTGCACCTTTAGGGAGCCAAAAGCTGCTACCCTTCCCACATCCGAGGCATCTGTGAACAGCTCCTGAGATGAAGAGGGGGATGCAAGGGGAGCCTGGGTTTAGAGACAACTGCTGAATCCACCAGTAAAGTTCCTTCTTTAGACAGGGAAGAAGAGGAAATACAAAGTCTACAGAATGCACATGTTGAAGCCAAACTGATTTCAAAAAAACACTGAAATGTTCTCACGCGTAGTCAAGCTAGAGGGAGCATAGGAATAATTGGTGGATGCCATAAAGCCCAGAGTTCTCAAAATCTACCTGGCTTTGGTAGAGGTCAGAGGAAGATTTTGAAATAAGGAAATGAGAGTCAAGACCTTGGGAGGAGGCAGAGATGCCAGCTTAGGCACTGTCTGAATCCTGCACCCCAGAAAAACAGTATTGAGAAGGAGTCAAAAAGTACTTTTTGAGGTTTATTGTGAACACCAGGCTTTGCAGAAGGGAAACAGCAGAATTAAGATTTTGAAAATAACAGGATCTCTGGAGAGGATGCCTGAAAAAAGAAGTTATGTACTTACCATAACATTCCATCTATGTTGTCAATCTTCATTTAGCCTTGACATATGGGTTCTGACTCTGCCATTACTACATCCCATGATAGCCAAAAACTCTCAAGCTTAAGTCCTACCCATAATGCTCATCTCCAATTTACCTCAGATCAAGTTTGCAGATAAATATGTCATGATGTAAAACTAGTATCACTTTAGTGGAGACTATACCTGGTGTCATATATGAAACAATGTATAACTAAGGACCAGATTTCATTCCAACAGGAGATCAGAATGGAAGGGGGATGGAGGGTGGGGAGTCAAGGAGCACCATAGAACCAAAGGATGCTCTTCCCCTACAGACAAAATCCAATTTGTATTGAGTAATAAAGGTATGTAGAGATGCCCATGTTGAAGCTGCACAATCATTATCCATGGAAGCCTTAGGATGAAAAACTGCTGAAGAAGCTTTATCTCTAGTAGAATGTGCCCTGACAGGCCCAGACAAATCTACTTTCCTCTTACTGTATACGAAGGATATACAATCCTTCAGCCATCTAGATAAGGTAAAATTAGATACTGATTTACCCATTCTGGTATTTGAAATGGAAACATAGAGCTGATCAGATTTTCTAATATATTTTGTTCTATGGAGGTAAAATCGCAACCGTCTATGGACAGCCAATAAATGCAAAGAATACTCACCTTTGAGAAATTGGGAAAAAAAGACTGGCAAATTGATTGATACAAGTCTCTGACACCACCTTTGACAGAAAGGAAGGATTCATCCTCAAGGAAATTCTGTCTTTGTGAAATATCAAATATGGTGGTTTGCAAGATAAGGCTTGGATTTCTGAAATTCTTCTGGAAGATGTAACCACTACCAAGGATCTTTACATGGAGGTTTTAGTAATAATGTCTCTCTTAAGAATGCTTTACAAAGTTTGAGAAATTAGTGAATTTCTCTTGAACCCATTATGAAAATTAGAAACATGAACCCGAATAGTAGAGGTAGCGGCTCCTCCTTCAAAGAGTAAAGCTAAAAATTCTAAGATTTTTGTCAACAAGAGCAGAAAAAGCGTCAATGTTATCACGAGCTCAGTAGGAACATTTTTGCCACTTACTCTTATAACTTTCCTACTGAAAGGGGTGTGTGATGCAAAAAGGATTTTACAAACTGGAGAAATATACCTGGCAATAGTGGAACTAGAGAAACCAAGCTGGCAGCCTGAGCTTCTGAAAGTCTGGGTGAACTAATCCCTCTGGATAGGACAGGAGGTCTGGATCTGGGTCTGGAGTCCACAGTTGTCAAATCAGATAAGGCCAAAGAAAAGGGAACCAAATCTGTTGAGGCCAGATAGGAGCAATGACGATTACCTTGCTCTTCAAACCTTACAGTTTTGTTCAGGAATTGAGGGATTAAAGCAAAGGCATATAGAAGTCCAGAGGGCCAATCTTGCAGGAGAGCATCTTGGGGACTCCCCCGAAGGGGGAACCAGTGCAAAGTAGCTGCTGTACTTGTTCAGGGATGATGCACATGGGTCACAGTGAGCCTGGCCCCAGAGATGAAATATTTTCCTCGCCACTTTGTGATTGAGACCACTCATGAGGCAGGAGAATGCATCTGCTTGTTTTGTCCTCTATCACATTGGAACTCCCTGGAATGTGCATTGCTATCAGAAAGCAGTTGGAAGAGATCATCCACTACCAGACTTAGAGTTTCTCAACAAAAGGGGATACGATTTACTTTCTCCCTGCTTGTTAATGTACCAAACTACAAAGATATTCTCAGTTTGATCACAATCGTTCCTAATGGGAGAGCAGTTTGAAAAGCCTGCAATGTTAAAAGCACTGCCCTTTTATCTCTAGAACACTGAAATGCAATTTGGCCTCCATGGGGGATCAAGTGCCCTGGACAGTCTTGCCCAGATAATGCCCCCCACCCCACCCATCTGGGAGGCACCCATGGTCATTATGGCTTGGGGTTGACACAGAACAAAGGGACGGCCCAAGGGAATTTCCTCTGAATGGATCCACCAAGCTAGGCCTTTCTTGTAATGGCTGGTAATCAAAATATGATCTGACATTGGTGGAAATAGTATGAACCACTGAGATGCTAGAAGCCACTAAAGAATTCTCATGTGAAATCTCGCTAGAGGAACTAACGTAATTGGCTGCTGCCATCGAGCCTAAGGCCTGTAAGACTAATCATGCGGCTACTCTCTTGCTCCTGACTATCTTTTTTACTTGGGTCTTGATCTTTTGCAGTCTTGGAAGGGAAGCTATGCAAGTACTGGTATTCAGCAGTGCTCCTACGAATTCTAAAGTTTGTGTTGGAGCCAGTTGTGATTTTTCATAATTTATGGTGATACCCAGGATGGCGCAGATCTGGAGAAAGTAATCACTTGCTTGTTCTAGAAGATGCCTGTTGGGAGCAGTAATGAGCCCAGTCACCCAAGTATGGAAACACCCGGAATCCTTGCAGTCTCAAGTGAGCTGATACTGCCATGCAGTTGGTTAACACCCTGGGGGCTGTGGTGAGGCCAAAGGGTAGAGCTCTGAACTGATAATGACGACTCCCTGCCGGAAGCGCAGAAATCTCCTGAGAGCACTTGTCCCTTTTATGTGGTAATACGCGTTCTGGAGATCTATCAAGCACATCCAATCATCTTACCCTAGAAATGGGAGAATAGACTGAACTGTGACCATTTGGAATTTTGTCTGTCGAACAGACTTATTTCAAAACACGCAAATCCATAACTGGTCTCCAGTCCTCTGTCTTTGGCATGAAAAAGAATCTTCAGTAAATTCCGGAATCTATCTGGTCTGGTGTGACCTCTTGGATGACTCTTTTTTTGAAGCAGTTTTTGAATTTCTAGTATTGCTGGTTCCCTCTGACTGGGTGGATCATCAGGGATTCTGTTAGGATTGTTTGGAAAAGAGAGAAAGGGTATGGTGTATCCTCTGGTTATAATCCCTTACACCCAAACATCTGGAGTTATTTGAAGCCAGGCGTGTATGTGCAAGGATAGACACCCACTGACTACTTCCAGAGGAAAGCAATCAGGTCTCCTTTCAGGATCGCTGGTAGGATTTGCCAGGAAAGGAGTCCCTGGAACCCTGATTTTGTGGACCACCTCTGCCGCATGGACAGCATCTTCCATTAAAGCTTCCTATCTGCCCCTGGGACAGCCACTGCCACATGTGCCCTGAAAAGGCCCATGGGACTTTCTAAACCACATTTTCCCACTTCTTTGGTTTCTGGAGAAGGACCGTTGAGGATTTGAAAAATATATGCCCACTGCAGAAAGGGTCTGCCTTTCGCACGCATGGACAAAGTTTCTTTAACTTTAGGGCCAAAAAGGGATGATCTGTCAATATAGACTTGAATGGCTCTGCAAATTCCCATAAGCACATCCAGGTGCATCTCCTAATGGCTATGCCTGATGCCACTGCTCTACTCGTCCCTTTGGCTGTATGTGCTGAGCATCACGGATGAATGGAAATGGACTCAAGGTTGCTTCTCAGCTGGCCACCCTAATCTTGAACGTCTTCAGATAGGGCTCCTGCTAGGGTATCTGACAGCTCTTTTAATCAGATCCCTCTAAGTCTGGTGAAGTGTGCTATAAAGTTCAAAGACCACAATGCAAAGGTCAATGAAGCATAAACCTGCTTTCCAAATCTATCCTAGGCCATCATTATCAAGTGGCAAAGGGGGTATGACCTTGAACCCTTTTGGTTGTTCAGGTACCACATCACAATACTGTTGTTTGTGACCAATAGAAAATAACCCAAAGTCCCTAAGTGATGAAGAACTTTTAAGGCATGGAATCACTGCCAACACCGCTTTTATGTTTAAGTGCTTTTGCATATTCTGAGGACCCGACAAGCCTAGCACTTCAACTCCTATGGACACTGCTTCCCACACAAAATCTGAAGAGTTCATCTGCAAGGGATTCCTGGATTCAGAGACAGCAGATTCCTCTGGTACAGCAGTTCCTGTTTCACAAATCCCAATGCCAGTATTTGGAAATCCAAGAGATGAAGGTGTTGGGTCCAATAATTTTTCAAGTACCACTGAATTTTTCTCACGTGTAGTCTGGCTAGTGGTATCATGAAAATCACTGACGCCATAAGACCTAGAATTGAGCAACTATTATGGAAGTCATGTCTAGTAGACAAAATCATAAAAAAAAAAAAATGCCCTGGGAATTTAGAATGAAATTTATGTACTTACTATAATGATAGATCAGTGTTATCTTATTTTCAGCTGGTTCAACAAGTGGAATGCCTGATCCAGCTGGATCTGACCTTGACACCTTATACAAGAGTATTGGATCTGAGAGCCGTGATGCCTCCCCCTACCCGCAAATTCCCCTCACCTGTCTGAATTGCCTCAGATTGAGTTTGCTGACAGATTCCAAATGGTCTCCAATAATTTTGGAAGGAATGGAGAAAAAAGAAGGAATTTTGAAAGGAAATCCACTATATAGTAAAGTGAAACCAAAGACAGACAGGGTCCAAACAAGGTCTGGTCGATCCCAAGAAGCGGAAAAATGACAGTTTGGTAAAGGGAAGGAGGGAGGGGAGTTGCACCAGATGGAAATAAGACACTGTCAATCTGTTATGGTAAGTACATAATTTTCATATTCAATGTTGTCTATTTTCATCTGATTCAACATGTGGGACAGACTCCCAAGTTACCCAATGGGACCTGGGGGAATTCAAGGAAGGACATTCCCGAGTACGGCAGAGCCAAAGGATATGCAAGTCCTAGAGTGCACATGTAGCTTATAATGAGATGCAAAGGTATGAGTTGTAGACCAAGTAGCTGCAGCATATGGATCACTGACAGGCAGGAGCGGCCTTAGGTCAACTGGTACCCTAGGCAAAAGGACTCCACGGTGCCCTCCACCCACACCACCCGGTGCCCCCATCCTGGTCTACATACACCAAATAAATAGTGGAAAAGTGCCCCTGCTACATTGGCGCCCCAGGCAGCCGCCTAGTTGGCCTATGCCTAATGCCGGCTATGCTGACAGGTACTCTTTTTGCAAAGGCAGTAGAAGTTGCCAATGCTCTGGTAGAGTGAGCTTTAGGTTTAGAATGTAGAGAAGGGGCTGGGAGGGTGGCCTAATGGTTAAGGTGTTTGCCTTACAAACATAATGTACAGGGTTTGAATCTCACAGGGGATAAGTGGCTAGGCTTAAAATGGCTTGCAAGGGCAGTTAGCCTAGTATGAATATATGAACCTATGAACCTATGAGAGCCCTTTGGACTTGTACACAAAGGAAATGCAATCTGCTAACCATTTTGCAAGTGTAACTTTAGACGCACAGTGTCCAAACTTTGTATTGGAAAAGGATACAAACAAATGGTCAGACTTTCTGAAGCCCATAGTATGGTGTAGACATAACCTGGGTTACCTATGGACATCTGGGTATATTCTCCTTTGTTAGCAAAGTTTGGAAAGAAAATTGGCAAATCAATTTGTTGGTCCAGGTTAGATTCTGAAGCCACCCTGAGAAGGAAGGAAGGAGGGGTTTGTCCCCAATGAAACCCTGTCCTTATGAAAAATAAGGAATGGTGGTTTGCATGAAAGTGCTTATAATTCCAACACATTTTGCTGATGTAATGGCAAACAAAAAATTTCTTCCAAGAAAGGCTTTGGTCACCTTAAGAGAAGCAATAGAGGAATCATTTTATCTTATGTGAAAGGTTGAAATAGCAGCTAACTGTAGAGTAGCTACAGCCTCCCATAAAAAAATTCAGAAAGGAATTTCAGAATCAATGGCTTTGAAAATGCCCCTTCAGAAAAATATTTCCAGTTTAAGTCTCTGGTTGAATCCTTCTGAGAGGAAGAGGTTATATGGACTGCTGGTGAAGAAAACCTGGCATCTCTAGCAATCATTAAAACTGAAGCAACCATGGTTAGTTTTAGGGACTGGAGATCCAGTAGAGCTCTCCTGGACTGGTGAATAAGGGAATCTGGGACAGGATCCAGAATCCATGGTGGGTGCAGAAGATGAGGCCAAAAGAAAGGGGACCATACCTGCAGAGGCCAAATGGGCAATGAGAAATACCCTGGTCTTGCATTCCATGGTTTTCTGAATGAACTTGGTAATGAGGGGAATGGGGAAAAGGTGTAAAGGAGACCAGGGGACTGCCCCTGTGGAGGGATATGGTTGAAATAACTGCTGCATTTGTTGTTGAGGTGTGAAGCAAACAGGTCACAGCAAGGTTGGCCCCAGCGGCTCATAATTTCCACCATCACTGTTTAAGAGACCACTCGTGAGGCAATAGTAATGATTCTGCTCAGCTTGTCAGCTAGTATACTGAATGTGCCAGAAATGTACTAGAAAAGTTTGAAGACATCGCCCTCTAGCAAACTGGCATGTCTTCCAAGAAAAGAGGGTACAAACGTGTTCTACCTTATTTGTTGATGTACCGGACCACTGACACTTCCTAGTGGATGGCAGTCACATCCTTGGGTAGTTGGTCCTGAAAAGTCTGCAAAGTTAGGAGAACCACCCTCAACTCCAAGACGTTGATATGAGGTTTGGTCTCAGTTGATGACCACATCCTTTGAACTGTCTTTTCCCTTCATAATGACCCCCCCCACCCAACCCTAGAAGAGAGCTGTCCATGGTGACTGTGGTTTTTGGAGTAAGAGAAAAAAGGATTTGCCCCGAACAATTGTCTGGGATGTAATCCACCATTACACATGATCCCTGCACAAGACACATTCTTCTATGAAGAGGATGAAATTTCTGTGATCACTGGGCTGTTAACATCCACTGTAGGACTCCCATGTGATACCTGGCGAAAGGAACCAAAGTAATGGAGGAGGCCATCAATCCTAAGAGTTGCAGAATGAGTCTTGCTTGAGACTGAGGGTGTTGCAACACCTGAAAGGCTATAGACCTTAAAGAGCAGATTATTGCAAGGGGAATCTTTGCAATCTGTTAAATAGTGTCTATTTGGCAGCCTATGAATTATATGCTCTAAGAGTGATGAAGTTTGCTTTTGTTGTAGTTTATTGATATTCCCAAGTGAATTGCTAGAGATAGGATGACTAACTGGTGTTGTAACAGTAGATCCTTGGAGATAGGAGTTAGAAGCCAATCATCTAAACACAAAAAGGCCTGGATCCCTTGTAGTCAGAGATAAAGTTGTTATGACTGCCATTAGCTTAGTGAACACCTGGGGGGCTGTGCTCAAATAGCAGTACTCAATTAAAAGTGACCGACTCCCAGCCGAAAAAAGAGAACCCTCCTTGACTGCCACAGGATCTTGATATGATAGCAGGCATCCTGAAGATCAATACAGCAAATGCAATCATCCTTCTTCAAAAGGGATAGGATGGCCTGCACTGTGACCATTGGGAGTTTTGTCGGTCTAGCATACTGATTTAGATTGCTGAAATTCAATATTGGTTTGGGGTCCCTTGTCTGTTTTGGAACTAAAAAGAACCTGGAATAGACTAGGGATTCAAGTTGGTCTGGGGGGACTGATTGAGTGACTCTCTTGTTTAGTAACTTTGAAACCTCTGTTGCAGCAGATTCCAACAAACTGGGTGGAGTATCAGGAATCTTTACTGTTGCCCTTGGAGAATCTAAAAAGGATATTGTATAACCTATGGTGATGAGCTTTAACACCCATGAATTGGAAGTTATAGTTTGCCAGGCTAGAGGGTGCAAAAAAGTGTGTTTCCCGATTGCCTCCACAGTGCAGCAGTCAGGCAAACTTTCATGGGCGCTAATAATGTTTCTCAGTGAACGGCCCATGGAAACCTTGATTTTGTGGCTTGTCTCTGCGTCATGGGTGACTTCCAGTCAGATTGCTTTCTTCTCTGCCTCAGGTATGCATGTCCCCAGCAGTATCCTGGTGAAAACCTTAGGACGTTTTGAACCACATCTGCCTACCTCCTCTAATTCCTGGCAAAAGATCTTTGAGGAGTAGAAAAACAGATTCCTATGGCAGACATGATCTTACTGTCCTGTTTGCTCATGATAAGAATTTTTATCACTTTTGGTCCAAACGAAGTGGACCCATCATACAGGGCATTTATGAAGGATGTCTTACAGCTTTCCACAAAATTGCATAGCTGCAGGGGGCAGGTCTTCACATGGTAATATCTGTGTTGGCTGCCCTTGATGTACCATCAGCTGTGTTAAACAACAGTCTCATCTCATGGCTACTGTGACGTCCCCACTTTAGGCCAGTAATCAAGGAGCCTGAATCCTCAACACTGACACTGGAGAGGGTTGCTCACTTAGAATACAAATGTATACACTCAGTATTTCCAGATGCAGACCTCTCTGCATCAAGCACAATTTCCCTTAAGAGCACCCAGGGAACATGCTCAGTTTGGGGGCTGGTTTCTCTCTGTCCAGATCCCCAGTAAGACTCCCCCACTGGCACAGCTTAGAATCAAGTCCTTAGCTAGACTCCTCAAGCTCAGATGGCACAGAGGAAGTCGGAGCAGTAGTTGGGGCTGAAGATCCTGGAACAGGCTCGGTTCCAACGGTTCCACTATTATCAGCTCCATGCATTTCGGCTCCAACACCCAGAGTTAGGTTGGAGGAGGAATTGACGTGACAAAGCAGGTCGAGTCGATTCTGAAACCCTATGGGTCTGCTCCAATAATAGTTTGGCTAGCGTTGGTGTCCTCAAAAGTCTCCGCACCATGCGATCCACATCGTCATCAGAAAGACTCCTGGAGGATCGAGAGGAGAGAAAGTACAGTTTTGTACCTACCATAAATGTAGATGTCCGATAGGAATGCATCTGCAGTCCTTACAAATGGGTTGTCCTGTCGTCAGGCAGCCCTTCGGTCGGCCGGATTCCAAAGTCTGGGTCTGGCTTCGGCTGGTGTCGCACTTCACCCGACGTCATAGCTGCAGTTCTTCGGGTATAAAGGCATCAGCCAACGCCATTTTCCTCAGTGTTTCTTGCCCCAGATGCCAGGTGCCCTCTTGGAAGGCTAAATTTGGATAAATGCCAATGTTTCCAAATAGTAGAGAGCAAACACAAAAAATAAGCATGTATGTACATATATACAAACAAATACACCATGAAAGATCCCCCCCCCCAGCTAGCTATAAGATGGGCAAATACCCTAGGAGTACCACAGAGGGGAAGGCGGGTGGGTAATCCTGACTGCAGATGCATTCCTATCGGACATCTACATTTATGGTAGGTACAAAACTGTACTATGTCCTTCAAGGATGCATCTGCAGTCCTTACAAATGGGTAGAATACCATAGCCAAATTAGGGGAGGAGGAAAAAGAGACAGATTATGGTGTAGTTAGGATCCCTTGCAAAACAGCAGTGGCAAAACCTGCTCGGGATCTAGAATATAAAGGTAAATTATAATGCTTAGCAAATGTATGCACAGAGGTCCAAGTTGCAGCCTCTATAATGTCCTTGGTGGCCACTCCTCGTAAGAAAGCTGTGGTAGTGGCTGTAGCTCTTGTAGAGTGAGGCCTGATGTTCTCTGAAGTTTTCTTTCCATGGTAGGAGTAACAAAATCTAATGCAATTTCCTATCCACTTGGAGATTGTTTGTTTTGAAATTGCTTTCCTTCCTTCCTGTTGCATATGCTACCAGTAGCTGGTCAGTTTTTCTATTGACCTTGGTCCTGTCCAGGTAGTAGCGTAACTGTCTATGTACATCCAAGGTATGTAACAGTCTTTCTCCCCTGTTCTGTGGGTTTGGGAAGAATGTAGGTAGGTGGATAGCCTGATTTAAAGACACTCTGGATACCACCTTAGGCATAAATGTCGGATTTGTTCTCATGGACACTCTATCTTGATGGAAGATTAGGAAGGGTTGCACTGCCATTAATGCCTGTAGTTCAGAAACCCTTCTTGCTGAAGTGATTGCCAGCAGGAAAGCAGTCTTCCATGATAAGTATTGTAATTCTGCTGTTGCTGCTGGTTCAAGGGGGAAGTGTCAATTTTTCTAGCACAAAGTTCAAGTCCCATGCTGGCAATGGTGGTTTCCTAGGAGGCTTTACATTTTTGATTCCTCTCAGAAACTGCCTGAGCAGAGGATGTGAGAAGACAGGAGGATCCAGGTTGTATTCTGCTGAAATGGCTGATGCATGTATCTTGATGGAGGAATAGGACAGGCCTGAGTGGAAGAGCTCTGCCAAGTATTCCAGGATGTTGGCCATGTTTACCGTGACACATCTTCTCCCTTTGCAGTACTCCAAATGAGATATCTTTTCCATTTTGCTGCATAATTTTTCCTTGTAGAGGGTCTGCGAGCCTCAAGGATAATGTCTTTAACCCTTTGGGATAAATTTGGGTTAATTGATCTTATGTAATGTTCCAGGCAGTCAGCTGCAGAGTTTTCAGGTTTGGATGCAGGATGTTGTAATTGTTCTGTGTTAACAGCAGTGGAACCAGGGTAGTGTCCATATTTGTTCCCGAGACATGCTCCTTAGTAATGGGTACCAATGTTGCCTTGGCCAGTCTGGAGCTATCAGAATGATCCTTGGACGGTCCTCTTTGATCTTCAATAGCACCTTGTGCATCAAAGGAAGTGGTGGGAATGCATATGCTGTCAGGTTTTTCCAACTGAAGGATAGGGAGTCCACCTTCCAAGCAAGTGGGTGGTACGTCCTTGTGCAGAATTTCTTTAGCTGGTGATTGTGTGGGGATGCAAATAAGTCTATTTCTGGGGGTCCCCATTTTCTTGTGATGGCTTTGAATATGTCCGGATGCAGCATCCATTCGTGGGCATCCGTGGTAGTTCTGCTTAATATATCTGCTAGAATGTTTTGTTTTCCCGGTACAAAAATTGCTTGTAACTGAATGTTGTAGCTCAGAGCCACATCCCATAGTTCCAGTGCCATCCGGCATAGGGGGTATGAATGTGTGCCTCCCTGTTTGTTGATGTACCACATAACTGTGGTGTTGTCTGTCCTTATCATCAACTGCCCTTCTCGGAGAAATGGTCTGAATGTCTGGATTGCCAATTTTACTGCCAGCATTTCCTTTAGATTTATGTGCAGGTGCAGCTGGTCTTGAGTCCATAAGCCTTGTATGCACTTGTCCAGCATGTGGGCCCCCCAACCGAGGTCTGAGGCGTCCATTGTGATGGTTTGACTTGGTTGAATGCTGTAGAAGGGCAATCCTGTGTTTGATTGACAGGCCTGAGCCCACCATATGAACTCTTGCTTCAGGCATGGGATTAGTGGAATTTTGGTTTCTAGGCTGTGTTTGTGTTGAGACCATAAATTCTTCAGATACCACTGTAGCTTTCTCATATGCAGTCTGGCATGAGGGACCAGGATTATGCAGGATGCTATGAAGCCCAGAGCTTGCAGTACTTTTCTTGCTGTTAGATGGTTCTGCTTTGTTAATGCCAAGAAGTAAAGAGGAAGTTGTTCTTGCTTTTCCACAGTTAGGAATGCCATCTGCTTTGATGTGTCCAGCTCTGCACCCAAAAAGGTTATTCTTTGGGATGGTATCAGCCTTGACTTTTTTATATTGACTGTATATCCCAGGGCTTATAGCAAGTAAATGACTCTTTCTAAGTCTTTTGTTAGCTTGTTTTTGGTGTCCGCTTGTATCAGGCAGTCGTCCAGGTAGGGATAAATCTGGATTCCCTGAAGTCTGCAATGAGCAATTACTGATGCCAGACATTTCGTGAACACTCTGGGCACAGTAGATAAGCCAAAGGGCAATGCTGAGAATTGATAATGCTCTGATCCTGCAAGAAATCTGAGGTATCTTCTGCAATTTGGTCGTATGGGGACGTGCAGGTATGCCTCCTTGAGATCTAGAGTAACCAGCCAAGACTCCTTGCCCAGCATGGGAAGAAGCTGCTGTAGAGTCAGCATTTTGAATTTTGGAACAATGAGGAATGTGTTTAAAGCGGACAGGTCGAGAATAGGCCTCCATTTTTTCTCTTTTCTTGGTACCAGGAAGAGTCTGGAGTAAAATCCCTTTCCTTGTTCCATGGATGGTACCTTTTCCACAGCTTTCATCCTCAGTAATTGAGCTATTTGTTTTAGAGCTTCTGCCTTTTGACTTGGTGGTAGGTTTGGCATTCCTCTTTTTCCTGGTAGAGTATGGAAATGAAACCTGTAACCTTGGTCTATAGTTTGCAAAATCCACTTGTCCCTTGTGATGTAATGCCAGTTCTTCATAGGTTTATAGGTTCATAGGTTCATACTAGGCTATCTGCCCGAGGGCATTTACAAGCCTAGCCCATAGTTTTGTGGCTTACGCCACCCCTTTAGTATGGGGAACTATACCCATTATTTTGCTGTGCCTCTGTTGAGCAGTGACACTGAGGTAATCCCTGGGGTATATCTGCGATCTCCCATCCATTGGTCAAGATTTCTCTTGAACAAGGCCAGCGAGGTGCTCTGCCTCACATATACCGGGATTTTATTCCACAGCATAGGGAGTCTTTGGGTGATGAATCTATCCCTCCAGCACGTCCTATTAATAGCCGTGTCGTGGTTTAAGTCTCCCGCCCTTGTGGCTCTGACGGATCTAGATTTTTTGAGGTGAAGCATATTCATCAAATCTGGGTTTGACATGGCCTTGTATGTTAGGCAAAGGTCACCTCTGAGCAAAATGTGTGTGACTGAATAGAGCTGGAGTTCTTTCAGTCGGGCAGCATAGGACAGATGTTTGAGACCCTTTATCCTTTTGGTGAGGAACTGTTGTGGCCTCTCCAGCTGCTGCAAGTGTCGGGTCAGATACATTCCAAATGGGGCATTGTACTCAATCATTGGTCTGATGAGTGATGAGTATAGGGAGACTATGACCTCCCTTGATCTAGATGAGAATCCCTTCATGATAAGGTGGGCAATGTAGAAGGTCTTCCTAACTACTTTAGCTACATGGGTGTCGAATGACAGACTACTATCAACCTGGGTCCCCAGGTCCCTGATAACTTCTTCTGTGCTCAGTGGATTGCCACCTATTTGGTAGCTAGGGGTAACCTTGTTTTTCCCGAAGGGTATGACTATATTGAAAATAAGGCTAGCTTTCCGCCTAAGGGTGCTTCTAGTTGTTCCCTGGTAGGCGGTGCTAGAGCCAAGTCACTGTGATTGTCCTGTTGCAGTGGTGGTGGCTGTGTCTGTGCCTCGCTGGTTGTTGCCCTGCCACTGGCGTCCCCTGTAGGCACCCCTGGATTGGTTTCTGCCTCTTGAACGCCTATTCCTGCCTCTCTGTGCTTTAGAGGAGTCTGGAAAGGACCAATTTTTATTTTTGGAGGGCCAATTCCTGCTAAACCTTGGAGGTTGGACCTGTAAGAAGTCTTTCACTGTTTGTACAGATTTTGCATTCTCTTCCATTTTCTTCAGTACCTGCTGTGCAGGAGAACCAAATAAATTGACCTTGTCCATGGGAGCATCTAATAGTTTTGATTTGACATGGTCCGACAAGGCCTGCTCTTTCAACCATGCATGCCTTCTGATAACTGTGCCAGTCATGGCTGATCTAAAGGAAGCCTCCAGTGCATCATAGCCGCATTTTAGAGAATGGTTACTAACTTGTTGAATGTTATGTACCATTTCCTGAACATATTTCTTATCTAAAGGTTCATCAGAGGACAGTTTCTTAGTTAACTGATCTAGCATAAACTCTTGATATTGGATCATATGAAATTGACAGTTCAAGGCCCTAGCTGACAGAGTAGCAGAGGTGTAAACTTTTTTACCCCATCTCTCTAAGGACCTAGATTCCCTTTCAGAGGGGAGAATTTTAGCAGAGGTAGATGCTACAGCCTTAGGCCCCTGGGAGATAGTCTCGGATCTGCAAAAGGAGCCTTGTATAAATGGTGATGTGTGTCCGGGACCCTGTAGAACCTATCGGGCTTAGCAGGGGCCGAGGTAATGAATCAGGAGCAGTACAAGCATCATTAAATGCATCATCTACAACAGAAAGAACTGGAGGTATAGCTAAAGGCCTATGTTGTGGTAAATGCAAAAAGGTTCTAAGCCTTTTCCTGGAGTCTGAGAAATCTTGGCCCTGCCACTGAAATTGTTCCCTCATAGCATGCAAGGTTTCCCCAAAGGAAAATTCCTCAGGTGGAGAGGCAGAAGGGATGGACTCTTCAGCATCAGAGTCTTCGTAAGGGGAATAAGGAGCCTCTGGAGGGTCTGTATTGTCTGAATCATCAGAAGAATCATCTGTGGACACTGGCTCTGCTCTAGGTCTCTTCTCTGGAGGTGGTTGAGAGGCCCTGTCTGGATGAGGTTGGGATCCCCTGATTAAAGAAATGAGATCCTCTGCCAGAGAAAGCATTTGGGAACTGGAGCTGGGCCTGTGAGAGGGGGTCTGAGCAGGCACAGTCTTAGTAGCTTTAGCTGCTTTAGCCCTGGCAAAAGCCTTAATCGACATGGCTGCAGGAGGCCTAGCAGCTCCACGTGCAGGGGTTGAAATATCCAAGGGAATAGTGTCAGATAATTCCTGAGAAACCGGAACTGCAGGTTGGATTTCAGAAGCCGATTCCTACCAGGTTAGAAGAGGCCTCGGTAGAAGGCATGTTTTCGGCTGAAGAAAGAACCGCTTGCTCGGTTTCGGCCGAAACCGAGACACTCGTGGTTTGCTTAACCGCGGTTTCGGCCGAAACCACGGACCGCGAGTGTCGGTCCTTTTCCTTGCGTTTTTTGGAAATTTGTGTAGTCTGAGGATCCGACGGCATAATATAAGCAAAATCGGAGCCGAAAAACTGCTCAGCAAATTCCGACCGATGTCTAAGCGTCCGTCGGTTAAAAGAAGCACAGGCTAGACAAGCTGCTACGTCGTGGTCTGGGCCTAAACAAGGTAAGCAGTAAGAGTGGAAATCTTTATGAGGTATTTGTTTCCCACAAGTTACAGTTATTCACTTTTTCTGACATCGGCTGAGGCAAGAAAGAGTCCCCAACGGGGTACTTAGCTTTTTAGAAGTCTTCGAAGTAGTATTCGGTAGTAATCTCTGGTTCTGACCGACCAGCACTTGCGAACAGCTTCTGCTTCGGGCACCACGCGGCAAGAAAGACTGGGGAAAATGGCGTCGGCTGATGCCTTTATACCCGAAGAACTGCAGCTATGACGTCGGGTGAAGTGCGACCAGCGAAGCCAGACCCAGACTTTGGAATCCAGCCGACCGAAGGGCTGCCTGACGACAGGACAACCCATTTGTAAGGACTGCAGATGCATCCTTGAAGGACATCAGGGGATCTCGCAGCCTGTAAGTTCGGAGATCTTACGGTGAGAGAAACTGGTTCCGGTTCTGGGGACCAGCTCCAAACCAGAAACACCAACGGTTCCGATATAGGAGGAACAGAGGTAGATGGTTTCTTGGGCCCAACAGATTTCGGTTTTGAAGCAGAAATCTTTGGCAATTTTCTGGAAGGTTCAGATTAATACGAAGAAGTTGGAGGATCTTTTGCCAGATCTGTCAGATTTGTGAGAAGGGGAAGAGGTCTGTTTTTTTGGGCTATGACCTTTTTCTATAGCCTCAGAAAAAGAAGTTTTTAACAATCCTTTTAAAATCAGCGTGTTCTTTCTTTCAAGGACCCTAGACCTGAATGAACAACAAATAGAGCAAGACTCTTGCAAGTGTTCTGCTCCAAGGCAGTACACATACTGTACGACCATCTGTAATAGAAATTTTCTGAGTGCACTAGTGCACTTAACCCAAAGGGTTTGGTATCTTTTGATTGCTTAGACATTGCAGAATTCATACCACACTATACATAGTAAATACAGCACACCACAATACTATATTTAAATAGGGGAAAAAAACAAATGGAAAAGGCCCTCGAACTCAAATGGGCTAAGCAGCTCTCAACTAAAACGAGCTAGCTTGCAGGTTAAAGAATACTAGTAAACACAGCACACCACAATAATATATTTAAAATGGGGAGAAAAAGAAAAGGAAAAAAGCCCTCTAACTCAAACGGACTAAACAGAACACTAGAAAAACACAATTCTTCTCTCTCTTTTTTTTGAGAGATAAAGGGATACATATATATAAAAAACACAGCACACTCGGTTAATGTTAATCATTGGAAGGCAAGAAAAAAAAACAGCTAAACCAACACTGCACTGAACTACTAACACACACTATAAACCGGGTTAACAGAACTCTCTAATTTAAACTAAGTATCCAAAAAGTACAGTTTTGTACCTACCATAAATGTAGACGTTCGAGTGTAAACACTGCTGCAGTCATTACACTTGGGTTATCCTGCCGTCAGGCGGTTCCCCAGTCGGCCTAAGATCCAAAGTCGTGGTCCGGCATCGGTTGCTGTTGCCTGTTCCCTGACATCAGTGCGACAGTGGTATACAAGATGCAGCCGACGCCATTTTCTTCAGTTTTTCTTGCCCCAGATGTCAGGTGCCCCCAAATAGGTAGGCAATTCGAATTGCTAGTAAAATATACAAAAGAAAAGCAAACAACCATTTTTAATTACCAGCAAATACTCCCCATAGGTAATAAAGGGTACATGACCTAGGTACGTACCAGAAAGTAAGAGGGGAAGGAGGGATGGTAACCTGGACTGCAGCAGTGTTTACACTCGAACATCTACATTTATGGTAGGTACAAAACTGTACTATGTTCATTGTGTTACACTGCTGCAGTCATTACACTTGGGTGGAATCCCAAAGCTGAGGTAGGGAGACCGGATCTATAAGGCATTAGGGGTGGATATAAGGCCCTGCAGCACAGCAGTGGCGAAGCCAGCTCTGGATTTGGAGTATAAAGGCAAATGGTAATGTTTGGTGAAGGTATGCACAGAACTCCATGTTGCTGTTTCCAAAATTCTGACT